>NW_018128257.1:216031-227738 GCF_001952655.1 Monopterus albus | reverse complement strand
ATGGTTGACTTTCTACAACTTTCTCCCATCTCCCGACTGCATCTCTGGAGCTCAGCCACAGTCATCTTTGGGTTCTTCTGTACTTCTCTCACCAAGGCTCTTCTCCCCCCCATAGCTCAGTTTGGGCAGGCGGCCAGCTCTAGGAAGGGTTCTGGTCGTCTCAAACGTCTTCTATTTAAGGATTATGGAGGCCACTGTGCTCTTAGGAACCTTAAGTGCAGCAGAAATTTTTTTGTAACCTTGGCCAGATCTGTGCCTTGCCACAATTCTGGCTCTGAGCTCTTCAGGCAGTTCCTTTGACCTCATGATTCTCATTTGCTCTGACATGCACTGTGAGCTGAAGGGTCTTATATAGACAGGTGTGTGGCTTTCCTAATCACGTCCAATCAGTATAATCAAACACAGCTGGACTCAAATGAAGGTGTAGAACCATCTCAGGGATGATCAGAAGAAATGGACAGCACCTAAGTTAAATATAAGAGTGTCACAGCAAAGGGTCTGAATACTTATGACCATGTGATATTTCAGTTTTTCTTTTTTAACAAATCTGCAAAAATGTCAAAAATTCTGTGTTTTTCTGTCAATATGGGGTGCTGTGTGTACATTAATGAGGAAAAAAAATGAACAAATGATTTTAGCATATGGCTGCAATATAACAAAGAGGGAAAAATTTAAGGGGATCTGAATACGTATTTCCCCAGTTTTCAATGCCATACTCTAAGTATGGTAAAATCAATGAAGAATACAAAATGTGTAGTGCTTTCCCGTCCAAAATATATCTAACCCTTGCCAATATCTATATATTTTTTGCTATTTTGTGCTGAACATATCTGATATGCGATTTCCAGGAGAATTTGTCATCAAGTATGACACCTAGAAATTTAATTTCATATACTCGTTCTATATTAGCTCCCCCAATTTTCAATTTAAGTTCATTATCTAGTCTACAATTTCCAAATACCATAAATTTAGTTTTATCCAAATTCAGAGATACTATATTGCTGTCACACCATTTCTTTATCTTCTCAAGTTCCTGTGTAACCCGTCCAGAGAGTTGCTGTAGGTTTTCACCTGATGCCCATATGGTAGTGTCATCAGCAAATAAAACCACTTTCACTAAATCAGAAACCTTGCATATATCGTTAATGTATAATATAAATAATTTAGGTCCCAAAACAGAACCCTGAGGCACTCCACATACTAATATCCAGCTCACTCGATTGGTATTCACCCAACTTCACAAATTGACGCCTCTGTGTCAAATAACTTCTAATCCATTTCAGAACCATTCCTCTGATCCCATATTTTTCTAACTTGTCCATTAATAATTCATGATTGATTGTGTCAAATGCTTTTTTTAGGTCAATAAATATCCCCATCGTGTATTTCTTCTCATCCATAGCACTTGTAATGTCCTCCATCAGGTCGGTAATGGCCAAAGATGTCGATCGGTTCGACCTAAAACCTTATTGGCAATCAGAGAGGATTTTATTTTTTCAATGAATGTATCTAATCTGTTATTAAAGAGTTTTTCCAGAATTTTTGAAAATTGTGACAACAGAGAAACTGGTCTATAATTTGTGAAGTTGTGCTTATCCCCAGATTTATACAGTGGAATAACCTTTGCTATTTTCATATTATTGGGGAACTGCCCAAGTCGAAACGACATGTTAAAAATATGGGTTAATGGTTTGCATATCCCCTCAATTACCCATTTAACAGTTGTCATAGTGATACCATCACTATCACTGGATGATTTATTACCACATTTGTTCACTATCTCTATAATTTCCTTTTCAACTATGGGCTTCAAAAACATAGAACTCATGTTCCTTTCAATTGTATTATTATTTATAGTGACGGATGTATCATCTGTACAAATGCTTCTTGCTAAACCAGGACCAACATTCACAAAGAACCTATTAAACTTATCTACTACATCCTCCAATCTATTAACCGGTGTATCATTATCCATAAAATATTGAGGGTAGTTACTCATGCTGGTACTGTTTCTAATCAATTTATTTAATATATTCCACATACCTCTCATATTATTTTTATTATCCTCTAATACTTTAGAGTAATGTTTAAGGAATGAAAAAGAAGCACTAGACAGAGATGTGCAACTAGCCAGTCAAGGTGTGAAGTAGATGTGAATGTCAGATCCTTGGCTTGGAAAACGACAAAAAACACTTGTATCACACAACTGTTGTGCACATGCAGGTGGGGGCAAACACATGCTTACATTCTGAGTTTCTACTTTCTTTTCAAAATATGTGGAATATCTGTGGAGGTCCTGTCCACAGGCACAGATTCCATTTCAGCCTGATAATCAGTTTGGGGAGAAAGAATAACTGGAATAGCACTTACATACTGATGGTCCAAAGCTTCTCTTTGACTGCATAGTCAGGACACTGTTGCTTTTTTGAAATAGAATGAGATGTTTGAATGGTTTTCCCTTACAGAACTGCCACCAAAGGATCAATGAATTGTTCTCTGAGAAGATTTACCTGATTGGCATTGCTGCTCTGGTGGTTGCCATTATTATGGTGAGAACATGAAGCAGCACCTCACACACATCAGACCCTTCATTAACATGGTGTTTTTCTTCTTGAATTTATCCAGAAGCTAAGAGAGGGTCCATACCTTAACACTATAGTGTGTTCAGTAAATAAATCTACACAGAGACTGACAACATTAAAGCCTTAATGTACTTTATTTAGCCTCCACTGCATGGTAACATAATCATAGCAGTGTGTGTCTGTATGTAGCCTAGCCTCTAGTTTCCACCAGATGCGGCTATGTTGCGTTTCTACTGTGACGCGATTGCCAGAGCTGATCACTGCCAGTCAGAGGCTGTGTTCTCACTCGATCTGGCAGCATCTCGTCTCCGATGCGTCCCACATGTTGCTCTCTCCACTTTGCTAAAGTTATGCATCTAGTATATTTTTGACAGATGCCATATCTGGAACGCATCTGAAAAAGTTTGACTCACCAATCAAGTAGCACCTTCCCAGCAAAATATAGATAGGCTACAAATTGATTAGCCTGTGACAATGAATGTATCATTAAGAACGGAAACACAGCCAAAAATCTGATCCGTGTGTCATAGCAACTTAACTATATCTGTTAAATTTAACTATTAACTGTAGTTTTTTCTGTAGGCTACAGCATAAAGTGGGAAATAAGAACAATGAACACAACATACAAAAATGAAACCATTTAACTAAGAAGCCTACTTACTGTAGAAGCTCAAAAAGGAGAAATTGGCACCACAATGAACGAACCATTCTGCAGTCACTCAGTAGATGGACCTGGTGGGGGATGAAGCCGCACAGAGGATGGATCAAACCCACAGCACAGAACGATACGCAATGAAGCCGCATCCAGTTGAAATGACTCTTAAGAGTGCTCATTGACTGAAGTGATGCAATGGATAAAAGATTATAAGTAGAATGTGTAAGATCAATAACGTGTAAGAACAAATGAATATACTGGTTCAGCTGCATCAGTTAGCTAAAAGACATAAGCGCATTTAATGTCTGACTTCAGCAGTTCAGTACTTTCTGACTTCCCCACATGTCAGTGGCACCCAGTCCCTGACAAGGGGTTTCTACTCCAGGTTTCATCAATATTGTTTCATATTTTGAAAAGGTTCAGTAGTTTCCTAAAACAACTGGGCATTGTAGTTTCTAGAAAATGTCACTTAACCAGGAATAAATAGAGTGTTTCCAGTAGTCAATGTTATGGTATTTATCATCAATTAAAAACAATATTGGTGTCAAAATGCCAGCTTATTCAGTTTGTTCTACACAAAGCTAGAGTACAAGATCACAGTAGTACTGAGTGTGAACTAGCTCGCATAAAGACTGTAAACGGGGGGATAGCTATTGCTGGTTCTGTCTCAAGTCCCAAAATATATCAGTCAAGCCTTTAAGGCTCACATATTAATATGATGTCTGTTGGCTTTAAATCGTACACAAAAACTAATGTAATAACAGCTGTTTCTTTAACTGCTTCAACACCCCTCTGAAACAGTTTGAACACAAACTGAACATGATGATGGAGGAGGATTTGTGGCAGGAAGCTTATGTGTACCTAATAAACTTAGCTGAGTGTAGTTTCATGCAACTCTCTCTAAAAATGATAAAACAAGATATAACCTTATAACTTGGCAGGTGTGTTATTAAAACCTGCTAGCTGTCTTTATGCTAAGCTAAGCCAATCACTTCTGTTCATGTTTATCCTCTTAGATCTTTGAGATGATCTTCAGCATGGTCCTGTGCTGTGGGATTCGCAACAGCCCGGTGTACTAAAGGGACGGGCTGTCAGCTGACTCGCCAATGAAGGAAGGGCGACTTCGCTGTCTCCATCTCTCTCGCTTTTCTTTTCCTTTCTTTTCTTTTCTTATCTAAGTGGAAATGTCACATATTCGTTAGCTGGATTTAGTCTTCAAGGAGGCAATGTAAATCATTGAGCATTTTAGTTACACTGTCAATGAGTTTCTGGTAGTCAGACATGCTGTTTTGCAAATTTGACCTAACTTGATATGTAGATATTGTATTACGTTATCACAAATGAATGCTAGTCACTAGTCCCAGTGCTGTAATCCTGTAGGGATTCAGTAGGTTGCTGCTTCCTTGCCTATGAAAATGCTTTTTAAAATTTTTTTTCTCACCGTTTTATGTATAAACTGTATATAAAAATATATCACCAGTCCTTTATGACTGCCTGAGCATGGATATCATATGATATTAGATCCTCCTATATTCCTCCTGTACTCTGCTTGTTTGTCTTGCCCTAGGCTGAACCAGATGGTGTGTATGAGCACTAGTTAAGCACTAGTGTTGGCCTTACATTGTCACCCATCTCAGTTAATTTTGGAAGCTGGAACCAAAATCTCAGTGGTTAAATGTTATGTGCTTGTTGACAGTCTACACTCAGCCAGCAGTCCCTGTTTGTTCAGCCGTGTGGGAAATTGGCTGCCTTTTGCTTGCTAATAGAGGAGTTGCATGGTGAAACTCCAGTTTAACAGTGGGGCGGTCCTTGGTTTGGTGTTGTGAATCTGTGTTGCCCTTGTCTGGTCCTTCTCATCTGTCTCTCCAGATTCACAGCCTACTTATCTTCCTCATGTTCACCTTTCATGTAATAACAGTACTACATATAGGTTCCCAGTGCGGAGCCAGAAGGCAGCTCATCTGTTTTGAGCTGCCCAGTGGTTTGCGCTAAGCTTTCTCCTGTTCATATTGCTTTGCAGGTGGCTTGGCCTCTGACAGCTGGAGCAGGTGTATTTGTTTACACGCACAAAACAGGGATCGACAAAATATCATGGACACATGAAATTGAATAAAATTGCATCAGAGACATATGGAGGATCGTTTTGGCCAGGAAAACTTTAAAAATAAATGCTTTTTGGGACATTTTAGAAAATGTATGTAACAAATGGTGAAATGGATTTGTAATTATACAGCGCTTTTCTACACACTTAACCACACTCAAAGCGCTTTACAGTATTTTGCCCGTTGCTTATTCCCATTGTTTCTGGAAGTAAGATGAGAGAATTTAGGCTAAATATGAAGCTACAACCAGCAGTTCTTATTATTCACGCTATTATGATAGTCACTTTCACAAATTCATGTTTTTCAGGACTATTGTATTGGATTAGATTTTACAAGTGTTTGTGATCTTGTCTGCTCCTTTTAAGTCTCAGGCTGATTGCAGTGGTAATATTTGTCCTAGTAGAGGACAGTGCAGTCATATTAACAGCTACAGTGTTGCTCACAAATTGGACTCAACTGCAGTACAGTGGGGTTTTTATTAAGCCACATAGTCATGGCCAAAAACATTGGCACCCCTGCATTTCTGTCTGATAACACACTATTTCTCCCAGAAAATTGTTGCAATCACAAATTCTTGGGTATTCTCATGTTTATTTCTTTTGTTTGTATTGAAACAAAAAAACAGAAAAATCTGATCCATTCTACACAGAACTCCAAAAATGGTCTGGACAGAATTATAGACAACGTATCTGGCAGCACACCCTTTGGACAAAATAAGTGAAATCAGTCACTTCCTGTAACCATCAGTGAGTTTCTTCCACCTCTCCACTGAAATCTTGGACCACTCTTCCTTTGCCAGCTGCTCCAGGTCTCTCAGATTTGAAGGGTTCCTTCTCCCAGCTGCTGTTCTAAGATCTCTCCACAGGAGCTCTATGGGATTTAGATCTGGACTCATTGATGGCCACATTGTCTGAAACCATTTCTGGTGCTTTCTGAAGTTTGCTTTGGGTCATTGTCCTGCTGTAAGACCCAACTTTCTGATGCTGGCCCTACATTGAGCCCCAGAATTTGTTGGTAGTCTTCAAATTTCATAATGCCATACACACAGCCAAGACATCCAGGGCCTGAAGCAGCAGAGCAACCCCAAAACATCAGTGAAACCTCTGTCATGTTTGACTGTAGGGACGTGTTCTTTTCTTTGAAGACCTCATTTCATTTTCTGAAAACAGTAGAATGATGTGCTCGACTATTTTAGCCTCATTTGTCCACAGGACATTCTCCCAGGAGGACTGTGGCTTCCTCAGGTAAGTTTTGACAAACTCCAGTTTGGCTTCTTTATATCTCTGTGTCTGCAGTGGGGGCCCCTGGGTCTCCTACCATAATGTCCCTTGTCATTCAGATGGTGACTGATAGTGTGATCTCTGCCTTTTTTGTTTTGTTACAAAAGAAATAAACATGAGAATACCAAAGAATTTGTGATTGCAAGTTTTCTGGGAAAGGTGGTGCATTATCTGAGAAAAGCAGGTGTGCCAATATTTTTGCCATGACTAGGCTTGAAAATATTTTGTCCTGAGGTCTGTCCCTACTTGATCCAGCTGCTGTTGGCACTAGCACACAGCACTGCAGCGCTCTTAACTTTCATGCATCATAAATACAATCAAAGTGTATCATTGTGTGTAACCTTCCATATTATCAGCGCATCTGTCAACCATCTAAAAACTTGTCTTAACATTTCATACTTTAACTGAGAAAAGTAAAAGTGTCTTATGTATTGTACTGATGAATATAATGAAGGCTATCGAAAGACAATGTATTCCCTTTTCTCTTTGTATTGTGACTTTTGTCTGGTACGTCATCAGAGAAGTCTGGACAGAAAGGGTGACAGATTTAGCGGCAGTGCTGACTGAGAGGACATCAGACCTTCACTATATTGGCTAGTTCCTCCCCAGAAATAATTAGAAACACACCAACACAACATCAGTATTCCCTGGTGGTGGATTGGCTGCTTGGACTTGATAAAGTACCACTTAGGACCCACTGCCTCTTAAATCTCAACCTATCTGTACTCTTATAGACTTTGGTTTGCCCAGATATAAAGGGATTAAATGTATTTTACAATAGTCAGATGGTCCTGTCTTTCTTTGTTTCATTATTTATTCATTTATTTTGGGGGGTGTCTTCATGTAAATTCAGGTAAAACTATAAATATGATAACATGAAGTGAAACCCAACAGGATGACTAAACATGACTGAGGTAGTTATCTGAGTGGAAGCTGATTCTTAAGATTTAACACTATTTATGAGCAAAGCCTCTATTAGCTGGCTATTAGAAATTAGACTTAAGTTTATACAACATGCACTTTCAACCAAAACAAGTAGAGCGAAAACATCTCGTGCATTGGCTTGCTTTTCAACTGCTGTTTGAGTTTTGTTAAAGCTGTTAATTGGTTTATAATCTCTGGCCCTCTGTGCCTCCAGGCCACTCCTCAGCCTCTGATCATCAGGCACTACAGCATTACATGTACCAACAGGTGACACACAGAAGGCAGCTTTTTGTTGTTATGCACACTGGAACTGGCTTTATGTCCAGCGTCTTTAAATTCATTTCTCTCTTTTTTAAAAAGTTTATTTAGATTTTTGGTTATTAGATTTATTTTTTTACCCTGTTCATTGTTTGCTACCTTTTCGAAAAGATTGTGTTTTTCTTAATATAATGACTCCATGGAAAATTGTAAGTGTAATTCTCAGTAGATCTTCAATACAGGTATATTTATCCTGGAAATAGAAAATTAATTCAGGCTTTAGTTCACAATATGTTGCCCTCACTTGCTCATATGCTTATTGTCACGTTTTCTCACTCAGCACCAATATAATCCGTCACATCAATCACTCAGACCAGCTGCTTCTGACATCGTTCTACAGTGGAGTCAGTCTGAGTACATCTCTTACTGGTCCCTGTACAGGAAGAAGCACTGAACAGGTTGTGTTGGGTCCTCACATAACCCATGGAGCATCATAATCTGTATTTTAGATGTTTATTATATTTAAATACACTACAGTATATTTAGCTGTAAATCAAGTAGTTTGTGTAGTTTCACATCATCACATTATGTAGTTTCAGTGTAACACTTAACACTGCCTAGCTGTAAAGAACTAAGGTCATTTTGCTACAGTTGGTACAATAAGACTCAGTGTATTTGTTCTTAAATGATCTTTTCTCTTGATGTTGACAAAATGACAGCGTCATTAGTTTTCATTAAAACAAAAGGCCACTTTGGGAAACGATATGTGATACACAGTAATATTCCTGACTCTGCCTCATCCCTATCTCATGTTATATTGCTTCCAAGCCTGCTGTAAGAAAAGGAAATTATTTTAAATCAGCATCAGTTCAGATTTGGACTCAACAGATTGCAAGGTTTCCATATAATGAAGTTGCTATAGAGTCACCCCATCTACCCAAATAAAGTTTAGCTAAGAGTGTGGCCACTAGTGGGAAATCTTTACAGAGACTGAGATAAATCCAAACAAAACTCGAGTTTCCAAGGAGGAGCAGCCGCAGCAGTTCTGGACTTTTCCACCAGGGTGTGCAAGAGTCAAATGATTCAGCACTAACAAAGCATATATCAACAACCAAGTCTTAGTAGGATGTTTTAACACTCCAAAACAGCTTCATTAATTCTTGTTACAGAGTGTAGAATGTAACTACTGGAGAGATTAGCAGCATTCTCCCAAAACACATTCCTTCATTTGATGTTGTGACGATGGTGGAGGGTCCTGTCTAATGCCTTACTCCAAAATCTGCAAGTGTTCAGAGTGGGCAGAGAGCTGGTGCCTGTGAAGGCCATATCATTTCATCAAGCCACTGTCCTCAAGGTTTGTATAGAGGCATCTGCATTTGCTCTCCTGTCAGTTATCCAGACTCTCCCCTTAATTTGTCACCCTTCTGTAAAAATGCACATTCCAAAGTTTCTGCCATCTCACTCCGAGTGCTGTAAAGTTGCCATGTATATGAGTTGGGTATACCGTTGTTACCTATTTTTCTTACATTTTCTTTATGTAAATAAGGGATTCAGATATGTACTGTATTTAAGATCTCTTCAAAATCTAAATAAAAACATCAAACATCAAAGTTTCACAAAGCTGCGTGTTAAGTGAAGCCACATGTGTTTTCTACACCAGGGATGAGGAACATGTTCAGTTTTTATCTTTGATCTCTACAGGTGTGATCAATCATCCCTCACAATCCCTGTTAACTCTGGCAAACAGCAGCACTGAAGAAGGACTGCCCCTCTTTACTAGGAAGATAATATGTTATGATTTATCTGTGAGAGTTCCTCAGAACTCCAGAAGTCTAGCCTGACATCAGAAAAACAGGACAGCCAGCAGGCAGACACAATGGTCATTGGTCTCATCCGAGACAGTGACAGACGTGAGGTTGAGCAGCTGGTCCTGTAGTGTGGTCCCAACAACCTGGAGCTGAACACGCTCAGAACAGTGGAGATGACAGTGGACTTCAGGAAGAACCCCCCCCACCTTGCCCCCACTTACCATACTTGGCAGCACTGTATCAGCAGTACTACAAGTTCCTGGGCTCCACTATCTCCCAGGACCTGAAGTGGACGTCCAACATCAGGACCATCACCAAGAAGGCACAGCAGAGGATGTACTTCCTGCGCCAGCTCAGGAAGTTCGACCTGCCCCAGGAGCTGCTGATACAGTTCTACAGAGGAATCATCGAGGCTGTTCTCTGCACCTCCATCACTGTCTGGTTTGGCTCAGCAACCAAACAGGACAAGTAAAGACTTCAGCGGACAGTCGGGACTACAGAAAAGATCGTTGGTGTGAGCCTGCCCTCCATGGAGGACCTGTACACCTCATGGGTCAAAAGGATTGCGGAGAGGATCACTGCAGACCCCTCACACCTGGGACACAACCTGTTTGAACTCCTCCCCTCTGGACGGGGTTACAGGTTACTGTGCACCAAGACAACCAGGCACAGGGACAGTTTCTTACCCCAGGCCATCACTCTGATGATCACTTGACCCATGACTGTATAACAGAACGACAACCCTCAGAGCAATACCTTGTAAATATACTTTTGTATATATATCTGTCTGGAAACTGCACCTAAACTGTGCCACATCAGAGTTTTAAATGTGAAGCATGTCCAACTGCAAAAATGAGGATATTGACCTCTGCCTCCCCTCCAGGCATAGCCATCTTCTTCATTTAAATATCTCCTGTCAGCTCCAGCTTAAGAATTAAATCAAGGACCATGACGTCACCCGACATGGCGCAGCCAGGGCCCCACCCTGGAGCCAGGCCCGGGGTCAGGGCTCGAATGCGAGTGCCTGGTGGCCGGGCCTCCCCTCATGGGGCCCAGCCGGGCTTAGCCCGATTGAGCGAGGTGGGGACGTCCTCCCATGGGCCAGCTACCTGCAGGAGGATTCATAAGGGGCTGGTGCACAGTGGATCGGGCAGCAGTCGAAGGCAGGGGCCTTGACGACCCGATCTCTGGACATGGAGACTAGCCCTGGGGACATGGAATGTCACCTCGCTGGTGGGGAAGAAGCCCGAGCTTGTGCAGGAGGTTGAGAGGTATGTGAGATATAGTCGGGCTCACCTCCACGCACAGCTTGGGCTCTGGAACTTTACTCCTTGAGAGAGGCTGGACTCTCTACTACTCTGGAGTTGCCCGCGGTGAGAGGCAGCGGGCTGGTGTGGGCTTGCTCATAGCCCCCCAGCTTAGCCGCCATGTGTTGGAGTTTACCCCGGTGAATGAGAGGGTCGTTTCCCTGTGCCTTCGGGTCGGGGATAGGTCTCTCACTGCCATTTGTGCCTGGGACAGGCTCTTTGATTTCAATGCTCCTCCATTGTGTCAGAATACAGTAAGATGTCATCCATGTACGTGACCACTCCTTTCTTTTAGTAGTTCTGACATCTCCCTCTGGAATATCTCTGGGGCACTGGTGATACCAAATGGGAGCCTATTAAAGTAAAACCTCCCAAACGGGGTCATGAATGTTGTGAGTTTGGCACAGTTTGGGTCTAGTGGTATTTGCCAAAACCCACTTGCTGCATCTAACAAGGAAAATACTTTAGCACCTGCTAATTTAGGCAGAACATCATCAATAGTGGGCAGTGAATATTTCTCTCTTTTGACTGCTTTGTTTAACTTTTTAAAATCCACACAGATCCACAGATCCTTGTTTGTTCTGAATTTTTCTTGGGAACTGGCACCATTGGGGCACACCACTCAGTAGGCTCTTTGATTTCTGTTATTACCCCACTTGCGAGCATTGAGTCTAACTCTCTTTTGACTTTTGGGAGCATTGGTACTGACACACGCCTTGGGGTAGTTATGCTGTATGGTTCTGCATCTGCCTTTATTGTTATTTTTAATGGGTTTATTTTAAGTGTCCCTA
>NW_018128257.1:212599-213390 GCF_001952655.1 Monopterus albus | reverse complement strand
AAAAAAGTTTGAAATATCCAATAAATTTTGTTCCACTTCATGATTGTGTCCCACTTGTTGTTGATTCTTCACAAAAAAATACAGTTTTATATCTCTTTTATACTTTCGCCAGGCACTGTATCTGATGTTTTGCAATGCGACATCAGTCTGAACGACCAGGTCGCGATTTTTATGTCATTGAAATGCGACAGACGTCACAATTCTGCGCTGGAGGAGGCGAGGCCGTAAGCAATATTTGTGCTCTCCTTCTTCTTGATATTCTTCTTATTATTATTTCTTTATTTCGATTGCACATTAACTGGTATATCGCTACACACATGCTATCACGAGCTGCATCCATTTTTATTTTCGCAAACACTGTCAGATGCAGTACGCTGCGTCTGACAAAAAATCCGATCTGAGCATTAAGATCTGCAGTGTTAACGTAGTCTTCATGTCCTCTTTTAGCACATCCATATATCTCCTCTTTGGCCTTCCTCTTGACCTCTTGCCTGGCAACTCTATCTCCAACATCCTTCTACCAATATAACCACTATCCCTCCTCTGCACATGTCCAAACCATCTCAATCTGGCCTCTCTGACCTTGTCCCCAAAACAGCCGACCTGAGCTGTCCCTCTGATGTGCTCGTTCCTAATCCGGTCCATCCTGGTCACTCCTAAAGGGAACCTCAACATCCTCATCTCTGCTACCTCCACCTCTGCCTTTTGTCTTTTCCTCACTGCTACAGTCTCTAACCCATACAGCATAGCTGGTCTCACTACTGTCTTGTACACCTTTCCTTTGATCCTTG
>NW_018128257.1:207600-212500 GCF_001952655.1 Monopterus albus | reverse complement strand
ATATTCCTTCCATCTTCTCTGCACACTCTCCTCACGTGTTAGCACCTTTCCATCTCTGTCTTTAATCGCCCTTATCTGTTGGTCTTCTTTTCTGTCTTTCCTCTCCTCTTCTTCCTGACCACCAGAGTCATCCTACACATCACCATTCGATGTTGTCTGGCTACACTTTCTCCTACCACCACTTTGCCGTCACTAATCTCTCTCAGATTGCCTCGTCTACATAGAATGTGGTCTACCTGCGTACTCCTACCTCCACTCTTATATGTAACTCTATGTTCCTCCCTCTTCTGGAAATAGGTGTTAACTACAGCCATTTCCATCCTCTTAGCAAAGTCCACCACCATCTGTCCTTCTAGGTTCCTTCCCTTAACACCAAACCTGCCCATCACCTCCTCATCACCTTTGTTCCCCTCACCAACGTGCCCGTTGAAGTCTGCCCCAATCACCACTCTCTCCCCTCTGGGAATACTCTCCATCACCTCATCTAACTCACTCCAGAATCTCTCCTTCTCTTCTAACTCACACCCTACTTGTGGAGCATAACCACTGACTACATTCAACATTACCCCTTCAATTTCCAACTTCAAACTGATCACCCTGTCTGACACTCTTTTCACCTCTAAAACATTCCTCACGAGCTCCTCCTTCAGGATCACTCCTACCCCATTTCTCTTCCTGTCCACACCATAATAAAACAGTTTGTATCCCCCTCCAATGCTATGCGCTTTGCTACCCTTCCACCTGGTCTCCTGCACACACAGTATATCTACCTTCCTTCTCTCCATCATGTCCGCCAGCCCTCTACCTTTCCCTGTCATTGTGCCAACATTAAGAGTCCCTATTCTCAGACTTATACTCCTGCCTTTCCTCTTCTCGTTCTGTCTACGACTCCTTCTACCTCCTCTCCTTGTTCGACCAACAGTAGTCCAATTTCCGCCAGCACCCTGTAGGTCAACAGCACTGGTGGCGGTCGTTGTTAACCCGGGCCTCGACCGATCCGGTATGGAATTTGCACTGATGATTTACATGTTTAAATTTGGCATATTTTTACGCCGGATGCCTTTCCTGACGCAACCCTCTCTATTTATTTGGGCTTGGGACCGGCACAGAAATCACTGGCTTGCAACCCCTGTGGCTAGATTTGCTAATTTGATAAATTGTACATATCTATTGGTAAATTAGTTCTGACTGTTCATATTGTAGATACTGTGCACTGTGCATTGCTGTTATTGCACTTCTGGTTAGATGCTGACTTGCATTTCATTGCCTTGTACTTGTCAAGATCAAAGGTCAAAGTGTTTATTTGTCAAATGCACAGTTAGGAAACGTGTTTCCTTGTACAATGAAATTCTTACTTTGCCGTCCATATGAATGCCACAAAATACAAATGAAATATAAAGTAGATAAGTAACAAAATCTTTGGCACTTTAAGCAGCAAATGCAGAGACATAATAAAAAAATATAAGAATATAACAGAGAATGTATGCTGCATGGGAGCAGCATGTGCAGCAGTCAACAATCAATGTGCAATTATGCATGTGCAAACTGAGAATGTAAACAGTACAGGTCAACAGTACATGACATATTTCCTGGTAATAAACTCCTGTCAGCTGTTTAGGAGTGTGATGGCAGAGGGAAAGAAAGAGTTTTTCAGTCTAGTGGTCCTCCATATCACACTTCTGAACCTCCTGCCAGAGGGTAGGGAGGTGAACAGTCCATGCTGGGGCTGGGTGGGGTCTTTGAGGATGGAGGCAGCTTTCCTACGCACCCTGCCTTCCTGCCTGGCAGGACACCAGGATTGTGCCAGTCCTGGTGATCTTCTCTGCAGTCTTTACCACTCTCTACAGGCCCTTGCTGTCCATAGCAGTAGTGCTGCCATACCAGACAGACAGCTGATCAATAGTTGCTGAGGATCCTAGGCAACATGCCAAACCTCCTCAGGAACTACAGCTGCCGTTGGGCCTTCTTGACCAGCTGTGTGGTGTTGCATGTCCAAGTGAGGTCCTCACTGATGTGGACGCCCAGGTATTTGAAGCTGCTCACCCTCTCCACTTCGAGCCCCCGGATAAACAGTGGCTGATGACATCTCCTCTCCTTCCTCGTGTCCACTATCATCTCCTTTGTCTTGTCCATGTTGAGGCTGAGGTTATTGTCCTTGCACCATGACACCAGACTGGCCACCTCCCTCCTGTAGGCTGCTTCGTCCCCGCCAGTGATGCGACCTATCACTGCAGTGTCGTCCGTGAACTTTAGGATGTTGTCTTTGTGGGAGGCGACACAGTCATGGGTGAACAGGGTGTAGAGGATGGGACTGAGGACACAGGGTACATGGGTAATGACAATAAAGTTGAATCTAATCTAATCCAAATACCCATATGAGCCTCCAGGTTTACATATACATACAGCATTTAAGCCCCAAAGACAGAGATAATCAACCTTGACCAACCTTGACTTGTTTCAGCCGTGGGCAATAGGATCCAGATGAGCTTCTACAAAGCATGTGGTGCAAATGCCTTTGAAGTTACACACCCTAGACAGCAGGCAACATAAGTACATTGGGTGACTTATACCAGCGAAGCAGATTTATGACTGCCCTTCCTGCAATCATGTAAGTTGAAATTCTATCGTACCCAGAAGTACTAAGTGATGTGGTCAATCATGTCCCAGGTTGCAGCTGACTCTGGCCCTCCAAACCAAATCTGTGTTACAGTCACATGTGTTTTACTGGTACTGACTTGTGCCAAAGCACGCTGTCCCAGGTCTATTTTACCGATTTGGGCCATAGGATTTAACAGATATGTTATATTTGATGGGTATCTTACTAAGATCAGAAGCAGCACAATGTAAAATTTGTACATTTCAGCTTGAAAGAAAGGTGAAGTAATTCTGTGTTGCACATGCATTACAATCATGCTTATTTTTAGTATGTGTTGTCTTCACCAGGTGAGAGTTGTACTGATTGTTACGTTTCACACCGTCCCTACCCAGATCTCACTATGCTGCTAGTTTGTTTCTGCACATAATTTTCCAGCTGCCAGTTTGTGTGATTAATAGCTAACAGTATTAGTCCTGGATGCTCTGAATTTCAACACCCACTCGCTATCCTAATGAAAACCATCCCTTCAATTGTCAGCAGCGAAAACAAGAAAACTACTATATGTTTTTAAAAAGATTTTCTTTTAAAAACAACTCTGAAAAATGTTGGATTTCCTCAAAAATATCATGTCAGGTGCTTGCATATAACTATGTTTAGGTATTGCAGATTACTTTAACCTGAAAATTCAAGCATCAGATAATATATGACCCTAAGTTGGTCTAGGGGGAGTCATTTTCTATTGCTGAGTAGAAATAAAATCGTAATACTACATAGAAAAACAAAAGTTTCAATCCTAACTCCTGGTCAAGAAACAACACAGGAGAAAACGGAATGTAACAAAAAATGGCAGGTCTCTCTCACAGGGCTTCCTGCCAGAGAGAGAGAGATACAGTATCTTAACATAGTGAATTGATTGACTACAATTTAACAACAGATTGCTACATTTCTAACATTAGCCTGGCAGCAACATACAGTACCACTGATGCATGGACTCTACAAGACTTGTGGAGGTACCCTGTGGTATCTGGCACCGAGATGTTAGAAGCAGATTTGTTAAATCTGTAACTTGTCCTGTTGTCTGTTGGTTGCTTGGACCACCATGAGTAGATACTCACCACTGCTGACTTGAACACTCTACAGGTCCTACTGTTTTGGACCTGCTCCAAGCTGTCTGACCACAACAGTTTGGCCCTTCTGAAAGACTCTTAGGTCTTTACTCCCCCCCTTTTCTCACGCTGACTACAAGAACTAACTGTTCTCTTACCATCTAATAAATCCCAGACCTTGACATGCACCTCTGTTACAAGATAATCTGTGTTATTCTGAGTGGTCATAATCCTTGGGCTCATTGGTGTATCTTACAATACACAAGCACTCTGGGTGTAAGCAGGCAACAAAAGTTGCTAAGAGACCCAGAGGTGCAGCCCCTCAGCCTTTATATAGGCCTACAGTACCCTCCAGATCCCCCAGATATACAGTAAACCTGTCAAGACTGTGACTGGCTGTTTATCCCCAGATTCACCAGCCAACACTATGAGGAATGAGGGGGAGCTTGATCTGAGGGCCACAGACCCTAACACATACAGTATTAACACAGTGTACGAATTACACCTTCATCTGTGAGGTAACGTAACACATGTATCAGTATTACTGATACAGTGAATAATGTATCTCACTTTGTATTAAAAACAATCTAGCCCTCTAATTTGTTGTACCTGGGTGTTGTTTGCCAAAAGATTATCTTAAGCCCTTTTCAGACAATCACTAAAACCCTGAAATTCTCTAGACATTACCCAGAGGAGCTGTATGTGAGAACACAAATGTCGTCAGATAAATTTCAGGAACAGCATAACACCCGGTTGTTTATGACCAAACAAACTGGCTCTGTGAGCATGGCATGTCCTGCCTCCTGTGCGCTCTACCCAGGCATGGGTAGAGCGCGCAGAAAACAAACAGAGTATTTCCAGTAGGTGAGAACATGTCAGATGCAAACTATCTTCTGTTGTGTGCAACATGTGTGAAAGGAGCGATTCTGGACAAAGTCCAGGCCTGATTCTGCAGACACAGTCTGGAGTTCAAGTGTGAAAATGGCTTTAGCCCATAGATCTTCATTTGGACCAAAATCATCACAAAGTGCTTTTGGAACTGGAGCCCAGGCTTTGTTAAAAAGTGAATATGTTGTAACAAAATTGCATGGAGGTCTCTAACTTCCAATGTGAAAATCATATCATTCAATGTCCATCCACCCACAAATCCATCAATCCATTTTCTACCCATTACCCAGAGTTTGGTCATCATTAGGTT
>NW_018128257.1:204912-207524 GCF_001952655.1 Monopterus albus | reverse complement strand
ATGCTTCCTGGGGGACTCCAAGGCATTCAAAGGCCTGATGAGATATATGCTCTCTTCAGGGTGTTCTGGGTCTACCCTGGGGCCACCTGCCACTGGGATGTACCTGGAAAACCTCCAATGCAAGGGCCCCAGGATACATCTTAATCGGAAACTGGAACCACCTCAACTGACTCCATTTGATGAGAAGTAGCAGCGGCTCTTTTCCAAGCTCCCTCTGATTGTCTGAACACTGCACCCAGTCCAGCCATGTTACTATAGAAACTCATTTTGGCCGCTTGTACTCGCAACCTCATTCTTTTGGTCACTACACAGAGCTCGTGACCATAGGTTGAGGGCTGGATCATAGACTGAATGGTAAATAGAAAGCTTTGCCTTCCAGCCCAGCTCCCTCTTGACCACAACAGTCCAGTACAACACCTGCATTACTGCTGACACTGCAGCAACTCGTCATTCAATGTGACATTTTATTTTTTATTTCTTTGTGCATACTGTCCATGTTTAAAAATGTTTATTACTTGCAAAATTAAAACGAAAACTCATATACAAACTAAACCTAAAAATGATATCACAAACTGGCCATAAAGAAAATTTTTTATAATGGCAAAGTCAAACATTATGAATTTGACTGTTATGAAAGAGGCCTTTTCCATTTCATTCTCATTTCTGCATTAGGAGCCACAGACTTGATTTTGGAGTTCATAGATCTCAAATTAAAAACTTAAAATCATTGCATTTGCTAAAGGGTCAAAACTGGTTGCTCAGAGATCCTACAGACTTGGACACAGAAAAAGTTAACATAAGTACAGCCAGACTGCATATTAAAGTTAAATATTGTAATTGATGGGTTTTTCATGATTAAAATACTGTTGCAATAGCGTATAATTAACCCAAAAATATAAATTATTATAATATTTCAATTGGACAGCGTTTACTTCACACTTTTGTGTAGCTACAACATGTTAACATATGGGTATGTATGCTAACTAAATGAGACTAAAATGATGTTAGTTTTACACCCCAGATGGTCTTGCACACATTCCTGGGTTTATGAATCAAAAGCGGTCATAACCTTTGTGTGTAAGTTAGCATATGTGTGGTGTTACTAAAAATACAAGTTAGACACTTCATTACATCCACACCCGAACTGAGAGTCAGTTCCTGACAGTTCCTCAGACTCTGACTTAGTTTCCCAGAACTCCTCTCCCTCATGTTAGCTTTTGGTAATGAGGTTATTTCCACATTCCTGGGCCCATAAACAACTGCCAAATCATCAGGAAAACTGTGCTAGTCTCACAGTCTGATCATCACTCTAATCACAGTGGATTGGAGTTGGAGCCAGATGTTAATAACTACATAACTTCACTCATAAAATTTGTATATACATGGACGTATATGACCCTGCTTCTCACTAACTTGTATCCTCTTTGTGATTTATCTCAGTCAACTTTGAGTGGGCTTTGAGATGATGTCACATTGTAGTTGTTTTTCTTAAATATTACTTCATCTGAGTGTGTCAGCTAACCATTTGACCCTGACTCCACCCTCACTCTGTGTCCTGTTGGCTCCATTCCTCATTTAGTGACTTTGGTGTGCTCCTGATTCTTCATCTAGCTTATTCATTAGGTTAAATACTCTTCTTAATCTTGTTAAAACTGCCTACATGTGAAAAATGTATGCAATCACACTAGGTGTTTAAGGCTGTTCTCTTAAAAATTTTCCGTATACACAGAATGTTAGATCGACTCGAACACAGGGGTGAGCGAGTCACAAAAATATGATGGACCCAGGTGGCTGACTTCAGTGCAAGCAGTGCTAAGTTTAATTACAGTGAAATATAACAAGGAAATGAATAATCAGGTAGAAGTGGGACCGGGTGTCGAGCTGCAGAAGTGAATGATGAGGAGAAGACTGGGCTGCGGACGCTGGGACTCACTCCTGGGCTGGTCGTGGTGGAAAGTACTGAGGAAGAACAAACTTTGTACATACAGTTAGTAGGAGACTGTGCATCGACCTGCGTGGTGGAGAAGGAGCCGGGTAGAGGAGGTCCGTGGTCCGGAGAAGCAACAGAGGCGAGGAGGAATGAAACAATGGAGCTAAAGACTGGAACAGAGCTAGGGCGACAAAACGTGAAGATACTATACAGTAAAAGAGAACGGGAAACAAACGGGCCTGATAACGCTAGAAAGAACTGGCAGGGGAGTGAGGACACGGTCGAATGCCTTCTCCAGATCCACGAAACACATGTGGACTGGTTGGGCAAACTCCCATGAACCCTCCGCCACCCTGAAGAGGGTATAGAGCTGGTCCAGTGTTCCACGGCCAGGATGAAAACCGCATTGTTCCTCCTGAATCCGAGGTTCGACTATCGGTCGAATTCTCCTCTCCAATACCCTGGCATAGACTTTCCCGGGGAGGCTGAGGAGTGTGATCCCCCTATAGTTGGAACAGTTAGTTCAGTTCAGTTGGAACAGTTGGAATAGTTGGCGGATCAGTGCAGCTTCTGCAGTAATGCAGTCGATGTACCGGTCCGTCGTGGTGCAGAAGGAGCTGAGCTGTAAGGTGAAGCTCTCGATTTATTTGTCAATCTACGTTCCGACTCTCACCTATGGTCA
>NW_018128257.1:184535-204866 GCF_001952655.1 Monopterus albus | reverse complement strand
AGTCAGAAAACAAGGAAAAGCATGCCATGGGCTGTTTAAGAAATAACAGTATTGATGCCACATCAGTGCTTAACAATGGCAAATGTACAAACATATGAACCATGCATGGCATGGGTCTGAACTGAACATAGCTTGGACAGGGAGACAGACATGAAGGAGATGGGGCTACACAGAGCCACCCACCTTGGGCCATGCAGTCTGCTCCACTGGGCTGATCACCACAACACAGTCACATCTAAACTGTTAGCTATTAGCCTAACAAGCTTGCTGTGGTAATACATGCTGGTCTTGTGTCAAAATCCATTCCTCTATCAAGATGCGTTTCTATTGGTCCCCCTCTATGGTTATGGTTAGGATAAGGTTAGGGGAAACACATCTGTTTGGGGGAACAGATCCTGATGCACCACCAGCAGTGGTCAATAACGGACATCGGGCAAAGCTGAAATTATTGCATCTCTGCAAGTTTATGGTAGTTTGAAAAATTCCACTTTTAAAATGGCACCTGTGGATGTCAGGCAAATTCACATGAACGCACAATTGCCTGGAGATTATGACCATCCCAGGAAATCCTTAAGCTATCACTTGTCCTTGGGCAAGACACTGAACCCCCAAGTTGTCCCCGATGGTTATAGCCGTCGGTTGAGGTGGTGCCGCAGATGGCTGCCATCGGTTCTGCACCGGAAACACATTCCTTGTGTGTAACATACTTGGCCAGTAAAGGTGATTATCCTTATCCTATCCTTAAGACTTTATCTTGTTATTTTGAAAAAAGTTTCACGAGCAAGAGTTTGTGAGACGTGTATAAATTGAGTTGCTTCTGCATAGAACATCCTTACACCTCATTTTTTGAGCTTTAGGTCACGTCTAAGATGATAATTCACTGTTGTAACATTGTAGATAAGCCAGAAAACAAGAAAAAGCATGCCATGGGCCCTTTAAATGAAGCCTAATGTATTTACAATGCACCATTTCTCTTGAGGAAGACGCTCAAATATGATGCCTGGCCATAGCACCTGAGATTGGGAATGAATGTTTACAGTATATTTAATAACACTGCAGTCAGAAAACAAGGAAAAGTATGCCACGGGCTCTTTAACCACATTGTTTCTGTGTACTGATGCAAGTGGGAAAACATTGTTCTGTAATGAAAACCCAGAGCATCTTATATGGATGTCACCCAGGCAGCATTGGGGATCACTTTAACAGTTTTTGGACAAAAATGGGGCTTTACGGTACAAACAAATAAGTTAAACCAGGGTCTGGATTCACAGGCATTAAGGTGTATAGAAATTCATTATCAGTTTTAGTCTCTGTGTGGAGTTTATGAAAAAAAAAATCATCCGACTTTAAACAAGTGCTGCCAAGATATAATGTAATAATGCTACAGTCAGGACTGTACAAGCAGACATATTGCCAAATTGGATATCTGTTGCAAATCAGAGGAGATACTATAACGTTAGCCTGCAGCAGGTGTCTGGTTAGTGTTAGATCCCAAAACTCGGGAGTAGATCCTGGGGGGAGTGAAGTGTGTTTCCCCCTTACTTTAATCTGAACCTACCCTCCACCCTAATCTAACATCCTAACCCTAACCCGTTGTGTTTTATGGTGTTTAACCCGACCCCGACCATCCTATCAGCCTAGCCAGTTACCTCTGTCTACTACCAAGTCCTCGAATCTAATGTTTACCATTTAGGTTGCCCCCCAACCCTGCAGGTCCCGCCTACAAACCATCGAGCTACTGCTGCCATTTCGCAGCGGACACATACAATAGAGCCGCGCCTGCTGTCGGTGCTACGTTTTGTCTTTACCCGGGTGAAAGTGTTGGTTTCCCGCTGTAATGATGAGTGTAGCGATGGCGGAGGGCTGTTTTCTGTCCGCTCTGCAGCCCCACTCCTCTTGCACCGCTTATGTGGTTCCCTCGCACGGCCCGTGTCCGGACCCAGTGGCTAAAGCCCGGAGGGTCCGGGAGCAGGTCCGGATGCGGCTGGCTGAGAAGAAGTCCCTGTCCCTGCCCAGGCTGGACGTCATGCTCGGATCAACAGGTGAGCATAACGTTGACTTTTGGTCCTGGTGCATGGTAACACTTTTTTTCAAGCCGTTAGCAGTTGATGCTCATTAAACTTTAATATTACTGTGTTTTTGATCATCAGACTGTTTGACATCCAGTTGCCTCTTTTCCTTCTCACTTTCTTGCGAAGGTTGATGTGATGTTGATCTCTATTCAGATGGACAGACCAAGGAGTTAGGATGTGAATGATTAAATCACCAGGCTTACTGGAATGAGGGCTTGAAGCTGCATGAACTAATTTGTGTGAACAGGGTGCTGTCCTTGGTTTTGGCCCCCAGTCAGTGACACGTCATTTGCCATCATTTGTTTATCTGGAGGACAAGATGTGCTACCAGAGACACACATTACATCCCCCTCTCTCTCTTTCTCTGTCCCTCTCTCTCTTCCTCCCTCCCTCCCCCTCTCTTCCTCCCTCTCTCTCTCTTTCTCCCCATCTTCCTCCCTCCCTCTCTCTCTCCCCCTCTCTTCCTCCCCGTCAACATGTCGAGGTGTCCTTGAGCAAGACACTGAACCCCCAGTTGCTCCCGGTGATGTCACCGGTGTGTGAGTGTTTGGGAGTGTGAATGGGTGAATGGCCGAATAATGTGAAAGTGCTTTGAGTGTGCTGTAAAGGATAGAAAGGCGCTATACAAGTATAAGACCATTTACTCTCTCCCTCTCTCTTTCTCTCTCTCTTTCTCCCACTCTCTCTACTCTCTCTCTCTTCCTCCCCCTCTCTCTCTTTCTCCCTCTCTCTCTACCCCCTCTCTCCCTCTCTCTCTCTTTCTCCCCCTCTCTTCCTCCCCCTCTCTCTCTTTCTCCCTCTCTATCTCTTTCTCCCCTTCCCTCTCTCCCTCCCTCTCTCTCTTTCTCCCCCTCTCTCTTCCTCCCCCTCTCTCTCTTTCTCCTTCTCTCTCTACCCCCTATCTTCTGTTAGAGTCAGAGGATTCTGGAAATACTTTTAGAATTAGGTTGAGTGCCATGAAATGGCCTTCTGGGTTTTTCAAAGTACTTGTTCTTGTTTATCAGATGCTGGAACATAGATGTAAGGTAGCACGCCACACAAACTGGGGTTAAAATAAAAAAAACCAATGGAGTTAAGTTAAGAATACCAAATGAACAACAATAACATGCTTTCCTGAAGAGAATAGAGTTTGGGCTATGTAACTCTGTAGTTTTTTTTTGTTACATTTTGAGCTTTTTACGAAACTGATGTTTCTGCATATTTGTCAGCTACCCATTTGTAGTTCTAACATGCCTCTCTCCGTGCTCTAAACTGTCAGCCTCCTCCTCTGTTAATCTGATGCTATAATCTCTGTCATCACATGTCATTGGTTGCACTGCATTCAGTCTTTGTTGTCCCCCTGGCTGAGCAGTATGGCGAAAAGACCATCCTATTATTGTGATATATTAAATAAAGTTTAAAAATTAAAGGAAGAAAACAGAGACCGGCTCAGATGGGAGCTGGTGCCCATCCTCCATGTAAAGAAACTGGCTCAGAGCCGACTTTTTGTGACCAGCACTGTCTCCCTCACACCTGTTTGTGAGGAGGGGAGAGCGGTAGGAAAGAATGAGAGAAGTGAAACTCCAAAGCGAGTCTCACGCTGGTGGCTTAAAAATCTATGTGACAATTTGTACTTGATGTCATTTTCTACATCTCACATAGAACAAGCTGCGATACATTGAGTATAGTCGATATATTGCCCAGCCTGTATTAGTTTCTTTTATGACTTCTGGTATTATTCTGTTATATCCCCATAGTGAGTTTATTGTACCTTATTATACTTGATATCACTGTTTAATATTTTATAGCCCAGGCCCTTGTTCCTCTCATATTCCAGTAGGAACATACATTATAATGTCTCTGGCGTGGTAACAGGTACATAATTATATGATATTTTGTGTGGTGCATTTAGTCTACAAGGACGTAAAAATGTCTGCGTGCTTCATGATGATTTTACAATGTTGTGTCTTGGAGTGTTATTATATTTAAATTCTTCTGGTGTATTATTTATCCACACCATTAACACCCCAATGTTCATAAAGATAATGAAACATGGCTTAACATTGTTCTAATCTTCTAAGTTCAAGTTCAAGCATTAAACAAAGTCATATTTAGTCAAACAACAAGTACAGTGTGAGTTTAGTTCTAAAAACACTAATCTGAGTTGTAAACATAACCCTATTTAATGCGCTCCTACACCACTTTCCCAGTGTAACTGTAAACAACCTGAACACAGAGCAGCTGTTGCTGCAGAAGCAGAAGTCCCACTGCGACAAGAAACCCCTCGAAACCCTGATGTGTCTTAACAATTTTAAGAGAAATCCTGTTACAAACTGGCGAGTAAAACAAGGTGTGACAGCTACATGGAGGGTCTAATGAAGGATGGTACCGTTTGCATTATGGGAAATGTAATGGTTCTAATTCTAATATTTTGATTTGCCTCTGCTCAGGACCTTGCTGTAGAGAGCTAAATGCACAGAATGAAGCTAATTTGAAAGTTTGACAGTAGTGATTCTGTTCACAGGGCGTACTGAATCAGATGTCATGTAACACACTATATGGAATGAATACACACATCACTATGACATGATTATTCTTACCAGGAAGAACAGTCCTCTCAGCAACAACAGATGTGACTATGATGGGAAATCAGTTACACACACACAGCATGCAGGAGAACGGATGTGGAACTTTACAATTCCACCTCATCATTCCTTTTTGTCTTTAGAAAATCTTGCTCTGATGGCCTCTTGACTCTTTGATCCACTAAAGAGAGGCTGCTGTGCTGGGCTTGCTTCAGCTTTGGTAATGGCTGTAACATCATGGTGGGGATCCACCCAGAGAGCTGCAGCATCCCTATGTTAAAGCTAAACATTCACCTGGGCGGGTGCTTGTTTGTAAGGTCCAGTTCCTCCCAAGGCTGTTCAGCATTTTGTTGGCCAGGTCATTAAGTAGTTTCTCATAAATGTTAGCCAGTTTACAAAGCCACTGATTTTAGCCACTTCACAGTTTTTAGAAAGGACAATTTCAGAAATGCATAAAATGGAAATGACAAAGTGAGAATCACATAAACCTTTAACCAAATGTTTATGTAAATGAGGCCAGAATAGCTGTTTATCCTGGTGATTTCTTCGTCCTCACACACTCTTTATGAATGTGTCCTATGAGAACCCATGTGTGTTATTTCCTGGTCATCTCCTGTTTTTCCCCTCTATGGGAAAATTACTTCATGACATCACAGTTTCCAGTCAGGCTGGTTTGATGTATAAATACTCACACATTGAACAACAATTACTTTTTTATTAATTAAGAAGTAGGACCCAAAAGTGATAATTAAGCACAGATCCAACAAAAGAACACCCCATGTTTTTTGTCTTGAAATGTGCAGCTTTGTAACAGTCAGCCAGTCAGCCTGCAAAGCTCAGATGATCCACGTCTGTCTCAGTGCAGGCCGGATAGTTGTTTCAGAAAGAATGTAAGGGAGAGGATGGAGCAATCCCCCACCCCCTTACTACCACGATCACCGCTTCTTCTGTCTGATTAGACAACAGGACCTCAGTTTGACCCACAGTGGAGCCAGGCAGGTTCCGCCTATGAGCTTGGGTGAAATTTTCCATTAGTAGAATGACTAAATGTATATCAATACAAATACAGTAGCTTTTCATTAGACTGCATCTTTTTTTGTTAAATAGCAATTAGACTTCCATTATACACACACCATAAAGATGCCTTTGGTGTTAAACGACTTAAAGGACGATAACATGTTTACCTGATATTTTTGATCATCATTTTTTAAAAGTTTAGATTTTTATTCATTCATTTTTTTCTATTCTAGACATCTGTTGGTTGATTTGGGGAATGATCAATAATAACAGTTTATTAATGACACAAATCAGTGTTCAAGTTTCAAGAATTGGCTAATACAATTACACAAAATACATATCTAACAGAAAACCAATCAATGTTTGGAATGGTAGAAAAACTACATTTAAAGGGTCGCGATCCTGGAAAAACCAGAAGAAGAAACTCGATTCTGAAACCAAAGAAACCAAAGAAACCAAAGAAATCCCACCCTTTCATTCTAACTTCTCTCTCAAGCCATTCCTCCAAAACATAATGCACAGTGTAACGTGCACTGCCTGACTACTTACAGATTTCAGGAAAACAACAAATGCCTCCCAAACAAAACAAAACTAATAATTAATATGGCCACCATGGCATCACTGTTCGGCCCCTTTTGTTCAAACAAACATTACAAAAAGAACCAACAACAACAACATCCACAAAAACAAATCACCAGCAAAACTATAAACACATCACCCAAAAACAATTCAACAAAAATCATTATTATTTTCAATTTCTGCAGTGACCCAGTTTAGAAGCCATGAAAAGTCATGTCCAGTGGGAATCCATGCTAACATTAGCAAACGAGGCTACCTAGCTTCCACTTTTGGAGTGGAATTCAAATTTAAATGGGTACATGGTCCACCCAAATGTTATAGTTGCAAAGTGACAGACAGCAAATGCTCTATAACTAATGCCACAGTATGCGGGCTTAATTAATAATGGGAGAAAAAGCACTTTGTATCAAGGTTTGTAAACTAGATAGTATGGTGTTCTGCAGTTTGTACACTCCAGGGAAATTGCAGCTTCTAGCAAAGCTGGCTCTCAGTTGTCAGTCAACTGCTGTCATGTGGAGTTGTGTTTCTTCAGCAATGTGGAAGTTGAAAGACTGTTGCACACCTAAAAAAGCACAGCCTAAATGTTTGGGCGGTCTCTCCCCATGCTGATATATGCATGATAAATAAACTAAGAGGTTTTGTAGATTTTGTCTTGAAATGTGGGTGTGTGGGCCTTCTGCTTTCTTTGCACTCTGATGTGGACTTTGGTTGATTTTGCCTCTCGTTGCACGTGATGTTTTGTACCCTCAGCTGTGTCCATCAACTCATCCCATTTTGAGAAATATGAACAGTTATAGTTAAATTTCCTTACAAAAAATGTCAAAGCCTTAGAATGGCTATGCATGTGCATGTGATTTTTAATAAGTTAATACATGCAAGACGCTGAAAACTGGTGTTTAAAGATAGGTTAGGTTTATAGTGAAATGGCTTTTCTTTTCATATAGCCTAAGTAAGTGAAACGTTGTCATCTGTTGTTGCCTAACCTTTGTGTGGCATTTTAAGTTGACTGGAACAGGACTGGATGAAGTTCACACAGTGTGATATTATTCCACAAAGTCAGGACGCCAATGAGCCACAGTAGAACGGGTGCACAAAGGAAAATTGTGCAATGTAGATGGAAATGAGTGCAGTTACAGAAGATGCTTGTGTCGATGGGTGTGGATGATCATGGGTGTTGACTCCAGCGTTTTATATGAAAACATGATGCAAGAGAAATGCAAGTTAGCTGATGTGTGGTCTGACACCCACCCTGAGCTCACTGAGCACCTTGTGTGTGGAACATTCCTTTCCAATCTTCTCTTCACAGCATGTTATCAGAGTCTATTTTAGAACATACCAATGAGGCGAGGCCTGCTGTGTCAGATATTTTTCACTGGGTCTTAAAATTTGGTGGCTACGCATTAAGGAATTGAAAACAATTAGATCTACAGTACTTGACAGTTAGGAAAAGAATATTGCATGCAAAGCACGGTTGGCCTTCTGGATTTGTAGATGTATTGTCCTGAGATATGAAATAGAGCACACTGGACATACAGCATTATGAGAATCTCAGAGCCTTGTCTTTTAGCCTTGTCTTTCCTTGTAACAGTATCCCAGTGATAGTAAAAACATCTCAGAGGAGTTTTTATTGCATTAAATGAGGTAATAAAAACTGCCACTTTTGAAGGGTTGTGAAGACATCTTGATCCACTTAATCTACAATGGATGTGCATTTAAATGAGATATGAATCAAAAGATATGGATCTTGCTGAGAGTTAGATGAAAAGGTTCATAACTCGCTAATGCTAGAACCAACTAACCTGGCTCTGTCCAAAAGTTAACTAAATCTGCCTACTGGAGTCTCCACTAGTTTTCTGGCACACACGCTAATCCATATTTTGTTGCTGACATGTTTCCTCCCATCCTGCTCTGTTTCTGCCTCTGTCATGTTTCCAGCGTAAAGCTTATCTGTGTTTGGACACTAGTTTGTTATGTTGCACTCACCTATGTGCGAGCACTTGTTTGCTCCCTGGGTCTTTTCAGTAGTCATTTCTTGGTTTCCACCGCTGACCTGCCTGTGGATGGACACCTTTGCTTCTCTCTGGATCTGGTTAGTTTGTCTGCCTGTTGTCTGCACTGTTGGCTTACCTGTTGCTTTATGTTCTCTGTTTACCTGTGTGTTCTTGTGTTTGAATTTCACCTGCTCCTGGATTCGGTTTCTCCTGTTCCCTTTGGTTTTATTATGTCTGGACTGTTTGTATGCCTCCAGTCTTTGCCTGAACACTCTCTCTTCCTCTGGTTCTTCTTGCAAGACTCCAGAAACAAGAAAAATATAATGGAAGACATGTTAATTAGTCAGCTTTAGAGGTGCTTGTAGGTGGGGTTTGTTGTTAGAAAGGTGCCACAAAAGTTCTTCAATGTATGTTTTGTGTAAAAAGACATTGTAGTGTCATGGACTGGCAATATGTTGTTTGTTTCATTTAACATTGCAGAGGTGTATAAGGTATTGACTAGTGAAGAGACCAAAGTGTAGCAAAGCAGGTTGCTTTTTATATATACGGAGCTTTAATAGAAGACAGAAGAGTTTGGGATAAAGATGGAAAGTACTGTACTGAGAAAACATGTTGTTAATGTTTGGCTAGAAAGCACAAGCCAGTGATGGGCCACGGTGAAAGTGAGGAGCTGCACTCATAAATCAGTTTTCTTGCTTTGGAGAAATCAAAGAGAAGACTTGCTCAGCTTGAAAGATTAGCCTAATCACAGTCACAAAACCTTGAGAGGAGTTGATTAAAAACATTCTTATACTCCAGATAACAGCACCTCCATAAGCTGGATTTTTCATGGCATGGGATCTTGATTCATACACCTCTGGATTCTGATTATGTGACAACCATTCTGTCATGTTTAGATTAGCAGGAGATCCACTACATCAAACCAAGTGCTCCCTTTTTCTCTCAGACTGGGCTGTATTACACAATGCCACAAACTCTACACAGGAAAGAGTCACAGATGTGGAAACCCCCTATGACCTTAAGTGGGCTTTATGTGTTGTCCAAACTGCATGTTAGATGTTGGGAAAACCCACAGATGCTGACTCATGCTGATTTTTTTATCAGTCAGTGGTCATCATTCAGTTTAGTCAGCTGAAATTACTCTGCTCACTCATTTTAAAGGACACATTATGCAAAATTCACATTTAGAGCATTGTCTGACATACACACATTCTCTGCGGCGTGTAGAGACACACAAAACATGAGAAAAGAGCAGGCAGTCCTAACTGTTTTGCTCTTTCTGCATTTGTAAAAACCCCTAATGAACATGCTATTCAGATTTGTCTTTCTTTGTGATGTCATACAAAATGACTTGGCAATTCATTTCACACATCCTCCTCCCATGATAGAGATATTAGTTTTAGAGTTTACAAAAGGAGAAGTATTTTGATGTGAAAATCCTCAAGTTTAATTTAGCCAAGTATTCTGTATCATAAGCACATGTCTGGGATTTGTAACAACTCAAATAGCTGGTTGTAAATTCAGTGGGTTGTGTTGACTTTGATTGTATTTGTGGGTAGACCTGCATTCATACATTAAGAGGTGTGGTATCCCTGTTCCAACATGGTGGCTATGCGTTTTCCTTATGATAATGGTGTAAGCATACATCTTCCTTGACCTCTGATCTGGTGATGCTTATGTTAAGGCATGTAGCCCCGCTCCCCTCCCAGCAGCATTTCCTCCCTCTTTCCTGTTGCACTGGATGTCTGAGTTCATATCAGCTCACTTCTATAATGTTTCAGTATTATGTGCATTTGAGTGTTTACAGTGCGTAGTCTATATAAGGTTTCTTCACCTGCATTTCTTAATTTTTGAGTATATTATTTCTATTCATGATGTCAGCTGAACCCATCTGTAATACAGAGGTTCTGCCCTGTCACAGTACACATTTCATGTAAAAACTGCCCTGTGTACATGATGTAATCATCTCAGAACACGGTGCACATCTTTGTGGGGCATTCAGAAGGACGAGGCCATCTATGAATAGTGGTTAAACACCTGGTTTAATATTCATGGGTTTGTATGCTTAGTATAAATAGTATTAATTTTACACAAAGTAGAATTGCATTACGTGCAGGGATATGAATATGAAATGATCTGACCAGGAAATAGACAAGTCTTGATTGTAATGTATTAAGTAAAATGAACATTTGAGGAGAATGGTACCAGAATATGCTAGAAGTGTAACTGTTAGAAGTAATGGCTGTCTAAATCGTGCTTCCAGTCTGATGTTTCCTCTTTCATTCACATGTCCTGCACATCCCTCTTCTGATTCCAGATAATACACCACGGTGTATACACCCTAGCAGAATCTTGGTGTGATATGGCTAGAGTGTGGTCTCTTTGGTATAGCCCTGTTGCTTCTATCAGTTGAAAATACATTTCTGAGCTGATCCACTGTTAAACAAAGGCTGAAACACTTTGGTAGGGTAAGGAACAGGTATCAGAATAAAGGCTAATACATTTGACAGCACAATGGACAAAATGAAAGAGATCATGTATTCACATGATCTCTTTCATTCCTATAAGAGTCTTGTTGGCAACAAAAACAATTATGACAAATGTGGGGTTTGACCTTATAAAGATTTTCCTGGTTTCACACTCTTTGGACTGGTGTGCTGTAAGGTGCGACGGTGGGCCAGACTCCCATGGGGGATGCAGACACGTTTTTGAGAAATAAACAAACTGACATGGTAACACAGTGCTGACATTAGTGGGAGTCATTAGACCGACTTCTGTTGAACGCATGAGTTTCATTTTGATATCCAATACTTTAAGTAATTATTACTCTTGAAAAAACAGATGAGTGCATATTGGGAGTATTAGCTACACTGTCCCTAGTGTAATTGCCCATCATTACAAGCCCATCATTTGCTGTGTTTCCACTATCAGAACCTAATGAGTGGTATACCTCGTACTTCCCTTAACCATCACCAAGCATAACCTCCAGGGTTGACACAGGCCGTCCTGCTTTGCTTTTCCACTGTATTTTCTCTCTGTTTAGAGGAGGGAGGGGCTACTCCCTTCTCACACACCCAGTCAGCTGTGTTTACACACTGTGTAATGCTTGAGGTGTAAAGATGCAGACATTTAACCAACCATGGGTGACTGCTCTGCTCTTCTTGGTGGAGCACTGGAGCACACGCAGCAAAAGACTCGTCATTAGGTACAGGATGGACTGCGATAGGGCAGCACATTGGCGTGGCGGTTAGTGCTGTTGCCTCACAGTAAGAAGGTTCTGGGTTCGAGCATGTTCTTCTCATGCCTGCGTGGGTTCTCTCCAGGTACTCCAGCTTCGTCCCACAGTCCAAAGACACGCAGCCTAGGTTGAATGGTGACTCTAAACTGCCCGTAGGTGTGAGTGTGTATGGTTGTTTATCTACATGTCAGGCCCGTTATAGACTGGTGACCTGTCCAGGGTGGACCCCACTTCTCGCCCAGTGTCAGCTGGGATTGGCTCCTGCCCCCCACGATGACCCTATTCAGGAATAAGCAGTATAGATAATGGATGGATGGAATGCATCTCTACTTAGCATTGTAACAATACTTGGCCTTACAGCAAGTTTCTTTGTGTGCAGACTGACAATGAACCTAATGTACTAAGTGAATTATCACATGTACCGTGTGCAGTATTCTTACTCTTCCTTGTTTATCACCTTCCATTAGCTGCCGTCACTTGCTGCATTTATTAATCTCATTACCAGCACTGTCGCCCTATTTATTTATGCCCTTTATATTTAGTATATTTTACATTAATACATTATATACTATATACTTTATTTTCGTTTTGTACCTTAAACTTCTCTTACCCTGTATTGCTTTGAGCACATTGATGGCAGAAGAATTTCCCTTGAGACTAATAGGTGACTTGAGGTGCAATCTTTATTTATTGTAGGCCACAATGGGAGCAGGACAGGGAACATCCTCTGTGGTTCAGTGGCCATGTCTGCCTTTCACACTTCTCTCAACACTGACTCTTTTGAAAGCTGCATGGTGGAGCACAGTGACAAAGAAATGGGCCTTCTCTGATCCATCTGATGGTCCCTCTGTGAGACTAAGTCATCATGGAATTTTCTCTTTCTGCTGTTTGGCCTTTGGTGCAGCCATCCTTTCATAGAAGGCTCTGTAGGCAGTGCCCAGGCTGCCCAATGGGGCTGAAAGTAGAACAAGTTGTTGTAGTCTGCCGTGCTTTTCTTCTGGTTATTTTCAACATCCAGCTGTGGATCACTCATGATAATGTTCCAAGTGAGAGCTCTGAACTTGTTTCTTGTGATGAATGCTGCTGGACAGCAAACACAGAACATGTGGCCTTTCCTTCAGTAGTACTGGAGGGCACCAGGCCTATGAGCAATATGAGGCTTATGAACTGATAAAATCCATCCACTGCAGTATGAATTCACTTGTAACACTTGTTTCTGGTCAGGTTTTTCTCAGCTGGTTTGCTGGCATTAGTGCATAATTTGTGCACAGTGTCATTTAAAAAACACATTGAAAAAGGTAAATTTGTGTGTAGTTTCTAGTGATGCACTGCTGAACTTCAGGGTCCTGTATGGCTGGAAGTGATTCCAGTGCTGTGCTGCCTGTGGGTCTGTGTCTGTCTTGACCTCTCACATAAGGACCTAGGGCAGTCTTTTATGCGGGAGTCTTTTATGAACCGATACACCCCCTTATCAGAAATCAGTTGGTGATTGGATGCTTCAGATGAAGAATCTGAGGAAGGGATGTCTCGTGTCATTAATAATGTGTTTCCTTGAGTCCTCTTTGCTCATGTTTTCGTTGAGTATTACTTGTGCGGGACTAAGGCACAAGGAAAAGACACAAGTGAGGGAAACAGTGTCGCTTATAAGAGATTTGGGATGTACCTTCTAGACTGCTGCCTCTTTCTTTATTCTCTGTATAACTCTCACAAGACAAATCCAATCACAGAATATTTTCCAAAATCAAAAAACGTGCTGTTCTACCTCCTTTGTTTCTTAGTACAGATGCAATTGGAGCAGCTGCACTTGTTCCTGAGCTGCTGAGTTCCTCCTCACATTCTACACTATAGATAGAAATAGTGTGTAAACTGGGGAATGATGACTAGCATAGTTACACAGATAAAGCACATGCTGCTCATTGACGAGTGAACACAAACAGTGTGTGCTCACTATCAAAACCACAAGTCTTACCTGTTTATCTTTTGTCTAACTTTAAGTAAGTTCTAACCCTAACCCAAGCTGGCGATGGTTAGTAAACCCCTCAGCATTTGGGACCTGCCTGTTTTGTTTTTATCCCTAAAGTTATGTGTGCTAACATGAAGATGTGATGTGCGAGTACACTATTTGGAGTTGTTTAGAGGCATCTATGATGGAACAGAGCTTAGTAATGATGGTAAAGTCATTACTACATTCATTTTACAGTACTAAAAATCACCTTTGCAGTGTTTGCACCACCTGGTGCAGTTTGGACCTGGAGGTTCACTGACCCATGGCAATGATGACATTAACAAATGTTTTTGATTCTGAATTCATTTTCCTCTCATTCATTATAATAAATTGACAACTTGGGTGACTTTTGCTCTGTCATCAGTACAGCTCAGGATAACATGAGGTAACTTTCTGAACATGAATATTAAATCTTTGGACACACTGGCATAATGAGTAAAACACTTAATATTTTCTTTTTCTTCTCTTTGTCTAGACTACAGTCTTCCTGAGGCGAGCTTTGCCCACATCCACGGTTTCAGTTCCAGATCCATGATACATACACCCAGCCGCATAATGGCTGTGAGTACGGCCTGCCAATACTGCATTTCACCATAATCCATGCAAGAAAATACTTTACAGAACACACCAGCACAGATCATTACAACAAATACTGTAGGCATAGGACCTGTTTAGTGCAGCTTAGCTCAACAGTCTGTTGTATGTTAGTTCTTTGATATTTCTGCAAGAGCTGGTGATTTATTTCGGTATTTTACGCTGTGTTTTACTATGTAGGCTTTACAATGTAGCTCAATGAGGGATTCACTGTTTTTGGGTGTATACACACACACACACACACACACACACATATTGTGAGTGAATAATGTTTCCTCTCTGGTCTAAGTTTCTCTGTGTCAGTGAGAAGGACAATGGAAGTCCCGCTCTGCTGTCCGAGTTCAGAACAATGACTAGCTGAAGAAAAACATAAACAGGACATTTGGCTGTTGCTTTTAACTAACAATACAGGGGCTGCAATGAGCTTCCTGCTGCACACAGTAACCAGGCATTAATGAAGGAAAGAAGGAAAAGCTGTTGAATGTGAAAGGTTTTACAACATCTTTTTTCTGCCTAGGACAGTTTCACTCACCTCAAACAGTGATTCTCATAAATGTTTTAAGAAGACAGTACCTAGAGACACTTCTGTCTTCTTGCGTATAACAACTTTTTGCAGCTTTTTCATATCAGTAAAGGACATTTCTCTTTGTCTGCTGCAGTGTGTGTCTGCTAACCCTTTAAATCTCCCCACATCACCCACCCTGCAGGTGCCCACAGCACCCCTTCACTCCTCTGGTTTCTCCTCTCGCTCTGCTGTGGAAACCAGTTCCAAGGCGAGCCATAGAGGAGCCAGCACGGCGCAGAGCAGCTTTCAGACCTCCCAGTCACACAACAGAAGCAGACGCTCTAAGTCACTGTGCCAGGCAGACCAGGAGGGGTTTCTTCCCACTGTGCTGCTTCCTCCAGAGAACGCCCCCTACAGGATCGCTGTGCCTCCCCCTCGCAACCAAAGGCACAACCTCAGTGGGGTACTGGCCCAGGAAAGAGGCTACTGGCAGGAGGAGGAGTTTCCATATCAGTACACCTACAAAGGCCCATCACATCGCACCATCAGCCGTATCACCAACCGACAGCAGCACCACCAGCAGCAGAGCTCATCCTTTGGCCAGGAGGGCTGGCTGGGAACTGGCAGAGGGGTCTCTGTGACAGGAGATGGCTGGGGAACACAGTGGCAGAAGCATGGGTCAAGGGCAAACCATGTCATGGGGACTGGGCAGTACCAGTCCACCCTCAACCGTGCTGCATCACTCCGCAGTTTGAGGAGTGTCGGGAAAGGGGTGGATGTCTTGGAAGGAGCATCAATACACAGCAATGACCCACTGGCAGAGTGAGACATATTATTCATTCACTGACCTGGCTAAAACATCTGGGTCACCACTGGCTTGGATCAGCTTTATTTGTAGCTTTGTCAGATCTACGAAAGACTTCTTATGCTTTGATAGACAAAATGGTCATTTGATACAGTACTTAATAGAATGAATCAGTTTTGCCCTAATGTGATTACAGTCTCTCCACACACTGCTGATTATAGCCACTGTTAATATGAAGCTCAGTGTGTGTGTGTGTGTGTGTGTGTGTGTGTGTGTATGCAGGATGCAGGGACTGGACATGGCTACAGCTGTCAGATATCTGTCAGAATCAGATACTGCCTTGCAAGTTCTTGGAGCTGCATACATACAACATCAGTGTTACCACAGCAACGATGCAAAAAATCAGGTAACATGCTTGTACATGGTTGTGTTTGATTATATTTCTGTTATTTGCTGTATTTATTTATTTATGTATGTATTTGATTGTTCATTGTTTATCCATCCATCCATCCATTACCTATACCACTTATTCTGAAGAGGGTCGTGGGGGCAGGAGCCAATCCCATCTGACATTGGGCGAGAGACGGGGTCCACCCTGGACAGTTTGCCAGTCTATTACAGGGCTGGCGCTTGGAGACAGACAACCACACACACTCACATTCACTCCTACGGGCGGTTTAGAGTCACCAATCAACCTAGGCTGTGTGTCTTTGGACTGTGGGAGGAAACCAGAGAATTGTGTATCCATATGCATGTTTTTTTTTTTTTAAACCGGTGAAATAAAGTGACAAAACACAGTTATACAAAAGGAAACGCATTCAAATATACAGTCAGACAAAGCAGCTGGAATGGGTCTGTAAGCAGAGGTTAGATGTACTTAATGAGGATACTGTTAAAGGGAGGGCAAAGCCACGTAAGTGTGTGCATGTAGGTATGAGAGGCAGTAAATGTGTCAGTTCTATTATATGTGAGACTGGACAGTCTATAGAGCAAGTCATATGGAATGTATAGAGGACAGAAAGAAGGGAAGGCAGTATTTATCAATTAATAATAGATATAGCCATTAGCAGTTCCAAGCATGTTTTGATGTGCATGTACAGTATGTGTGTGAAGAGAGTGCACAGTAGAGAGAGACAGGAGGATGGAAACACAGTGTTCCTGAGCTGGATTCGAACCAGTGCAGGCAGTGGGTGTATGTCTTAAGCCATCGGTGTCAGGGAGGTGAGTGACGCTCCCGTGAAAATAGAGTGAACCCAATTAAAAAGCCAGTCAGCTGAGGCAGTAGCACAGACTTTAATGTCCTTTTGTGATTTTAGCAGAAAAACACAGTCTTGGGGGATCAGGCAGAAGAGTGGTACGTAATACAGTTCAAGGTCGAAGTCTCTGGCAGGGCAGCAGGAAGGCAAGGCAGAATCACAGGTTGGTTGAACAGGCAGGGTGTCGATCTCAGGTTGGCAGTCAGTCACAGGTCGGTAGAGCAGGCAAGGGTCCGGTGCCAGGAAAGCAGTCAGGGAAAACCGCTGGAGAGTGTAGACAAGGCATAGAACAATCTGGCACACAGTGTGAGGAGCTGCTATATGCTGTGGTGAACAGGTGTGGGTGATTAGTGGCAGGTGAAACCAATGTGCATTATGAGCTGAAGTTACCGGGGTTGTGGATGAGCTGGTGACAGGAAGTACTTTCAGAGTAAAAGCGGGGAGAACCGGAAGCCAGCGGGGCAGGATCATGACAATCGGGACAAAAAAGATTTCTTTTGACAGCAATCAGCACTAAATATTGACTGGTTTCTACAGACAGTACAATCAAGTTGTTGATTCCCAGTTACATCAATACAGTGCTTTACTAAAAATGTAAAACTAAGTGTTATTGTTATTGCCCATACACTAAATCATTTATTGGTGGCAGCAGGCGTAGTTGAGCTAGAGAATTGTTTGGTTGGATCAATTTAAAATTAAAGGAGAATGCGGCAGTTGAAGAAAGGCAAATGTATGGAGGTTCAGACTTAGAAGAAGAACAAGTACAAGGAGCAATGATCAGCACCATGTACACAGTGGCTAGGTTCTGTGGAGAGAGTGGCTTTTGGTGAAGTGCACAGGACCCTTATCCAGTGGATGAACAACTCTCCAAAAGCAAACATATGCTATGGTGAATTCTTTATGGCTTCATTGAGAAACTGTGGAGTTTCTTGCATATAATATTGAAATGTGGCAATTGCTCAGTTGGATTGCCAGCATAAATTTCTGTTGCTTGTTTAGCTTGTGTTGCCATTTTTGTTTTGTTTGGGAATGGCATGGTGGTGCAGTGGTTGACACTGGAGCAGTCATCCATTTCTTAGAAGAATGCTGACTATGGAAGCAAACGCCATTTAAAGGCGGTGCTCGGTGTCCAAAGACTGAAAAGAAAGGTTCATTTGGTGACTCTAATTTGCCCGTAGCTGTGATTTTGAGTGTGAATGGTTCTCTGTCTTTATGTGTGAGCCCTGTGGTGGGTTATCAAAATGCCCCTTTTTGTGCTGATGGGGGGGTGACAAGGCAGATGAGCATGAATATGGAGTTGTTTCAAGTTGCTGCCACACGTGTCCTAAAAGTATACGTGGCTGCATATGTGTCTTTACAGTATATGGTGTGTGTCGTTCCTGATCCTCCTCCTCAGGTCCGGGCTCTGAATGGCATTCCAGCTGTGGTTCACCTTTTCTCCAGTGACAACCTAGAAGTGCAGCGTTATGCCACTGGCGCCGCACGGAACCTCATCTATGAGAACACTGACAACAAGGTGGCATTAATAGATGCCGATGGAGTGATGTGTCTCGTCAGCATCCTGAATGAACCCGACGAGGAGCTTCGAAAAACCATCACAGGTGGGGATGCTCTTGGTTTCAGGCTGGTTTGAACCTTGCTTATGAGGCCATTGTATGTCCACGCATGATATTTACCAGTCTGTAATTCAAACACACAATGGGTTGTTACTGCTTTATCCTTATCTACTGTATGCATACAGTATGTTACTAGTTTGAATTATTTGGACAACAAAATAAAAACATGCTGTGGCTGCAGGTGTCCTTTGGAATCTGTCCTCAAGAGACAACCTCAAGGAGAAGCTGTCCAAAGAAGCTCTATCAGAGCTGACAGAGAAAGTACTGAATCCTCTGTGCAGCAGCCTCCCATTATCCCCCTCTGAGAGAGACATTTTCTACAACACCACTGGCTGCCTCAGGTGACTCCATGGAAGACCCAGAGCAATGTGTAACCTGTGCCGGCCACATGTTGATGTGTGGATTTCATCCATTCAAAAGTTTGAATTTGTCACTACATTTGTTAATTAGCAGTACACACACAGTACATCTGACCATATTAAGAAAGTATTGAACCAGATAAATGTTGACTTGATGATGGGACTCAATGAAACGTCAGAGGATCTCTCTATGATTTCTCTACACTGACATGACCTAATGCAGCTTTCTTGCACTTGTAGGATAAAACTTGCGGTGTTATCTCAGTGGTCGTGCTCATACAGTATAAACAGAACTGGAACTGAAATTTCTGAAGTTGCAGGTTTCACCCCTTAAAGCATCTCTGAATCCCTGAGGAATTACTTAAGAGAGGAAAAATTGCATGTTAAGTGTAGGAAGCTCACAAAAGTACTTTTTTAAGTGGTGAAGGTGCTACAGAAGGGACCTAAGGAGAGCTTCATCTACAATCACTGGAAGATCAATGGTTCATTTTTGTAAAACTTGAAAGCTTTGCTGCATTCCGTTCTGATAGCCTAGCCTGGATTTAAATGTCTCTCTGTGTGTGTGTGTGTGTGCTCTTAGGAATTTGAGCTCAGTGAATGAGAGCACGAGACAGAGGATGAGAGATATGCGAGGACTTGTTGACTCCCTGGTGGCCTACATTCAACAAGAGGAGAGGGCCGATGACAAGGTAACTCTGACCTGCACTGTAATAGCCTGTGACATTTTCTGCACTATGTATAGCAATTTCTGATTTGAAAATCACTGTGATCATTATGGCTATAGCACACAATACTGGCAGAACCTTGAAAATGTCAGTAACCATGAGCATTCACCACTAAAGAAGGACAGAAAAGCCAAGGTTAAACAACATCAACAACTCCACAGCATCTTATGATGTTTATGTTAATATAACAGATGCAAGTTAGAGGATACACACAATCCATGTATGCTGCCAACACTGTGCCTGGACTTGGAGTCAGTCTCACTAGTGTGCCCAAATAAATTTTTACATTCATGCACTGTAAATTCTAATTGGATTTGCAGTGAAATGTGCACACTGTAGAGCACTGCTCTGTAAAGGAGAGCAGTGCTACAACACTAGCAGGCTGTTATGGACAAAATAGCAGAGGAATTTAATCTGCTTTGTTTTAGCTGATCCATTATAATATGGCAATATTGACCTGACACATGGTACTCTACTATCTACTGAACATGAGAGTCTATAAAAACTGCTGTGGCAATTTTAAGAAAGGCTCGGTAATTTCCTAAAACATCTGTACACTGTAGTTTCCTCAGACACATTTTGGGCTCTAGTGAGAATGTAAACCAGCAGATCTGTGATCTCTGTGTGTGTGTTTTCATGGTTAGTAAGTGTGTCTTTTTAGTAGTTTGTGGAGAACAATGGAGTTGTGAGAAACAGGAATAAGGTGGATCAGAGTGTGACTGGTTGCTTCGGGTAGTTTAATAAGATTTGTTGCAAATAAGGACATTTAGAATACCGCCAGCCTCATCCTTTAAAGCTCTGCGTTTAGTAGCATTTTGCATTATTTGGTGGTGTTTCTTCAACTGGCAGCTACACTGGAATTGCAGTAATATTTGCTTTTTACTAAGTTCAGTACTTGGTGTCGCATCATGCTGAGTGGCTTATCAGGGACATGGACCTGCATTGATTTGCCACATAATGTTCTTGTTATGTTCCTCTTTGCTCATTGTAGTTTGGCATGGTTCA
>NW_018128257.1:179353-184511 GCF_001952655.1 Monopterus albus | reverse complement strand
TTTAAAAAGACTAAAATTACTTTGCAGATGTTTGGGTCAACCTTTAACCACCTGGCAGATGATTGACTAACATGCTGCTTTGGTTAAACTTCAACATGAAACTTTCCTGCGCATGTTGTTGGGAATTGTTTTGAGACTGAAAACACATGGTGGCTGTTCTGAAAAGTTCATAGTCGAAGTAATTTCTCTGCCAAAATCTGATTTCTGCATGAATTTAAGTAAAGGAAAAGGTGCTTGAGTTTGTTGTTGTCACCATTAAGGCCATTTTCTATACTTTGTTGGCAGGACCACCTTCAGTTCTTTCACTCAATCAATTCTCAGTACATGCACATCCAGTACCAGTATCACTAATATGTGAGCAAAGGGGTCACTCTCATCTGCTTTGGTTCCACTCTAGGTAATTATTCACTAAAAGTATTTAGATGATTTTTGAAGTTCTCAGTTAATAGACTCAAACAGATCCACTGTGGGAAATCTCTGGCTGTTCTGGTACAACAAGGTTTTTTTACAAAGCCACCAGCAACCATTAATAATAATTCTAGCAGTGACCATGTTCAGTATTAAGTATGCCTTTAGATTGGAGCCCACCAAATTCATCATGTTTTTAAAAGTGTACGTTTAAAAGTGTTTTTAAGTGTATTTCAGTTTGCTCCTGCAACCTTCCTTTCTCAAATTTTAGGTGGGAATGTTGTAAGTTTGTTACCAGGAAATACGTCATGTACTGTCGACCTCAACTCAACTCAACTCAACTCAACTTTATTTATATAGCGCTTTACCACAGCCACAGCTGACCAAAGTGCTTAACATACAATACAAATCTAAAATCGTAACAACATAAAAATAAAAAACAATAAAACATACATTTGGGTCCAATCAAGGTAAAAAGAGTCTCATTCCTGGCCAAACGCCAATGAATACAAATAGGTCTTCAAATATGACTTAAAAATGGGCAACGAGGGGGCCTGCCTCATATCGAAAAAGTTCGGTAAGATAAGAAGGAGCAAGCCCATTCAAGGACTTATAAACAAATAAAAGAATCTTAAAACGGACCCTAAAACGCACAGGAAGCCAGTGAAGAGATGCCAGTATTGGAGTTATGTGGTCCCTCTTATGCCCCCCTACCAATAACTCAGCGGCAGCATTCTGAACCCTCTGGAGGCGGGCAAGACCCAATTGACTGACTCCAGGGTACAATACATTGCAGTAATCCATGTGAGATGTAACAACGCATGGATCACGTCTCAAAATGCTGCCGCAACAAAAAGGACTTTACTTTCACTAACTGCCTAAGATAGAAAAAAAAAGCAGATTTTACGACCGCGTTTATCTGGCTTTCCATTGTCAAGTTGGAGTCTATTTTAACACCTAGGTCAGTGATCACTGGTCGCACATACTGCCCCAAGAACCCTAAATCTACCGAGGGAAGGTCATCAGACGTATTCGGGCCAAACACTATAACTTTACTCAGTGGCATAATAATCTGGACGTCGTCAGAATAGCAATGAAAAGACACCCCATGTTTCCTAAAAATAGAGCCAAGGGGAAGTAAATACAGTGAAAAAAAGCAGAGGCCCCAAAATTTAGCCCTGTGGGACCCCAGATAGCAAAGTGGTTGTCACAGATTCAGCATCTTCCAACCCGACAGACACCGATCTACCCAATAAATAAGACTTAAACCACGCTAGGGCAGCACCACGAATGCCCACCAAGTCCTGAAGCCAAGATATTAAAATGTCATGGTCAACCATGTCAAAGGCGGCAGTCAAGTCCAACAGGACAAGAATAACATATTCACCCGCATCAGTGGCCAAATAAATATCATTAACAACCTTCAGTAAGGCTGACTCTGTACTATGCAGAGGTTTAAAACCAGATTGAAAAACCTCCAATAAGTTATTCTCGTCTAGATAGGATTTCACCTGCGCATAGACCACTTTGTACCGTTACTACCGTTAGTACCACCTGTACTGTTTACATTCTCAGTTTGCACATGCATAATTGCACAATGACTGTTGACTGCTGCACATGCTGCTCCCATGCAGCATACGTTCTCTATTATATTCTTATATATTTTTATTATATTGCTGCATTTGTTGCTGCTTAAGTGCCTTAGATTTTGTGTTACTTATTTATCTACTTTATATTTCATTTGTATTTTGTGGCATTCATGTGGACGGCAAAGTAAGAATTTCATTGTATGTGCATACATTGTATGTGCATATGACAAATATACACTTTGAACTTTGATTTTGATAAGGCTGAGATGTTTTACTTAAAAAAAATGTTCAGTGCATTGCTGAGTTACCATAAAATTTAATTCCAACTCCTTATGGGCTGAGCCCGGAAAGAAAAATTTGGGTATCATGACTTACTGTCTCACTTTTTAAGATCAAGAAAAAAATGCCTTAACCAGGTCACTTATGGAATGCAGACATAAGCTGTTCTATAAAAATCAATCTCTAGAATATTTAGGATGAAAGCCAAACTGTTACATATGCCAGTTTGAGTCTATAGACAAACAGCTGATGTACAAATTATACACAGTATACTAATTTGCCTACAGTTGCACACCTCTGACATTTCCATTAGCATTGCCACTGGGTTAATTTTGTGGTTTTGAGTGAACTGTCTCGCTAAGTGTTGAATTGATTACAATTTGGACCACACATTCATGTTCCTCTCAGGATGAACTGTAATGCTTTGGTGATCCCTTAGCTTTTCATCTATCCATTCACTGTGTATCCTGTTTTGGGCTGCACGCTCAGTAACATATACACTGTTAAACATCGGGGACCAACTCATTTTGCAACCGAGGAGCTACTGTATACAAGCTGTGTGTGTTCTGGTTATATAACAAAGTGTCTTGTATAAATGATAGACTTAGATCAACTTGGGACCACAGTATTCACCCCCATGTACCTTATCTCAGTTTAATTGCATTAACAGATATGTAGAATTTTTCAACACTACACTAAAATGTGCTGAGCCATTACTGTACATGTGACTTTCAATATATTTCACTTATTGAGGCTCGAAGTCGAGCTTTACGTCAAGTTGCTGACATGAATGTGCTGTGATGGAGTTTCCATATTAAACAAAACAAAACACGGGACACGAACATCCAAAAAGGTACAAAGTAGACAAAACATTCCCACACTGCATTAAGCATAGTGTGTGGATCTTTTGTCTAATTTTTGCCTCAGATTTCCATATTGCCATTGATCTAACAGATAGAAACCGCCCCGCCCCAGTACCTTACTCCTGATCCACGGAGATTATATTCAGATCCCAGGTTTTTTAAAATTGAATTAAATAAATAACAATTATATTTTATTAAAAATAAACTTATTATTTTGGGGGGCTTTTTTGAGTTTGACAAATCAATAGCAAAAGAAGGAAGAAGTGTCCAAATTCCAGATATCTGTTACACAATGGACATTCGGGTCAGCTTTCATATGATGAGAGTACCAGCTTATCAGGTTGTTTAGTTTTCATGTTTCATCATCCAGTTAGGATTGTTACATAGTCCTATTGTCAGACCCCGACTGGCATCCTGTCCCTTTGTCTTTCTTTATGTTTAGGGTTTGGAAAATTCATTGTGTGTGATGAGAAACCTGTCCTACCAGTTGTACACGGAGCTTCCTCCCTCGACCCGACGTCGTCTGGAGGGCCCAGCGAGATCTTCTGCTCCCAGGGACATTGAGGCCATTGGCTGCTTTACTTTCTATAACAAAAAACACACTGAGGTAAAATTCATCACACTCCTAAAATGACACACCTGTCACCAGTTATTAAATGGTTTGCTTCAGTACTGTACTTTCAACGGAAGGGTAGGCTATTCACATCCTTTAAGGTGTAGTCATCGACATGTTCATATTATCAGTGGCTCAAATGACTATGTGTTGCAGGGACACCCCACAGATAACACAAGCTCTTGGTTATACAGAGAGTTTCAGACTTGTTCAGCTTTACGTTAACTGGTTTGATCCAGTCTTGTGGTTCTCACCACAACATCTAAGAACACACTGTTAGTTACCTGCCCAGCACCAACACGTTCTTCATGTAGTAACAACTTTCAAAGGTAATAATACATCAGTTATGTTTACCCCTTGTTCTGTTTGTCTTAGTGGGCACAAAAAAATCCATTAACACTGATTTTAAAGTTTTTAATTAGGTCTATAACAATCTGAATATTAGAGCTTAAAATAGAAAGTGTACAGTTAATGGCCTAGTTGTCTGCCGCATGCCTCACGCTCCTCTCGGTGATGTATACAGCCACGATGCTTTCATTCACTCTGTGCTGACTTGTGCTTGCTGCTATTTCCGCTGTTTGGCAAAAGGCTGTCTGCAGGTGTCTGCTAGTGATTAGCTTTGCTGTGTGTCACCATCGCTCTTTTTTGTTTCTAGCCTATACTGTATGTTGGAGTGCTCCTCGGTCAACGGAACCACTCAATAATAAAGGCATTAACTGTCCATAGATGATATTGAAAACTGTGAGGGAGAATGCAGCTATTATGACTGCGTCACTGTTGGGGTCTTACAAACAGTATCAGCACTTTCCAATAGTTTTGGTATCCTGGTGTGAGTCGCATGCTCAGTAACATGTTCACTGTTTACAGACTCTCTTTGCCACTGGGAATCCACTGATATTGGGTGTGTGTGTTCTGGTCATATAACAGCCCGTCTTATGTAAATGATGGAGCCAGACTGGGACCACACTATTCACCCCCTTGTGTCTTACCTCAGCTTCAGTGCATCAGCATATATTACTTTAAACAATATTACAATTCTTGAACTTTACACTATAATGTGTTGAGTCATTGCTGCGCAAGTGACTTTAAAACTATTTCTCTTATTGAACTTCAGCATGTCAAGTTTTAGGTCAAGCTGCTGACACTGAGCAGGTCAGGCATCTCCTGGGTATCTCAGTAAGAGCCTGATAATATGACTTAACAGATAGAAGTCCTTGAAGTGGTGCTGTGTGTTTCCTACCTGTTTGTGCTTGTCTGCACTTCCAGGATGTCCATCCTGATGTGGGTGTGTTAGGTATTTGGCCTGTACGCCCCATTATCCCTGTCCTGTAGAGCAGTGGTCCCCAACCTTTTTATCACTGCGGACCGGTCAACGCTTGACAATTTTACCGCGGCCCGGGGGGGGG
>NW_018128257.1:177636-178643 GCF_001952655.1 Monopterus albus | reverse complement strand
GAGAGAATGCGGTCATTTTTCAAAATAAAAGATCGTTCAGACTCAGATAATAAATAAAACGGAAATAATTAATGATTTCTTGTGCGGCCCGGTACCAATTGATCCACGGACCGGTACCGGTCCGCGGCCCGGGGGTTGGGGACCACTGCTGTAGAGGACACACTATATACTCATACAAGAGAAAAACTTACATCAGAACATTGAAAAATATAATAATAAACTGTTGTGTAGCTACAGTACAACAGAATAAACTGTATTTTACTATATAGTCATTTAAAATGTTCTTTTTCTTTCATATTCTCAACAGCAGCATACCCAGAATCTGTCCATACTGTCTGAGGCGTCCCGACAACCGAAGGGTGCTGAGTGGCTGTGGCACCCTAAGGTGGTGGTGCTGTACAAGCATGTTCTACAGAACTGCGACACCAGGTCCACCAGCCGCGAGGCTGCCATAGGAGCCCTGCAAAATGTCACTGCAGGCGAGTCCAGGGTAAGATCTCACATGTCAGAAATATTAACACTACATTTTTATTCACATAGCTGAACAGAACAGAAGACTCGTGATCTGTGCTCCTCTCTGCCAGTGGTCATCAGTGCTGAGTCGCGTGGTGACGGAGCAGGAGAGGATGCTGCCCATGCTTCTGGATCTCTTAGACACCAACAGTGACATGGAGCTGAAGCCTTTGACTGGTCTACTGAGAAATCTGGCCAAACACTCCACCAACAAAGACCAGATGGGTGAGATGCAGACTGGCTGGAAACTGCATGAAAAATATTAGTCAAACTGAAGTTGAACACTGTACAACTGAAGCATATGGTTACATGGTTGAAATGTTTGTTTTTAAACCATAGACACATTACTGTAGCAAATGGTGTTAAGATTTATTTAATTATGACAGAATTTTTTTGAAGTCTGAGTAAAAACCCCCATGTTTAATTACTATACAGAAGTGACTTTGATGGGAAAGAATAGTAAGAATGCTCAGTCGTGCTTGGGTGACACTCTT
>NW_018128257.1:173200-177395 GCF_001952655.1 Monopterus albus | reverse complement strand
CTCAAGCCCTGCATTTGCTGTATATGAGTGCATCTCATAGCTGATGTCCACTGATTTGTCTAGCTAATGAAAATCTAGGGTAATACATGACAAAAACTGTAGTATGAAACTCAAATATCATATTGAAAAGGTATTGAAACCATCTCTGATTACAAATTATGAGGCAATGCAGAGAGCTGTAGATATTTTTCTAGGTGTTGCCATGTCTTCAAACTCATAGCCAAATATGTTTTACAGCTGTTCACAAGCTAGGTCTCCTCATGATGATATAACTGAACTTGATGTGTTGAATTGGTGGCGTGCCCCCTAACAGACAGCATGAGCGAGTCTTAGATTATCTGACACCAAACTGGCAGTGGGGGACCCTTCAAAGGCTGAAAGTACTGAAAAGTCAGAGCATGATCCTTAAGCAGTACTGTCAGATGGCCAACCTCGCTCTGTGTCTGTGCAGCTAAGAACATGGTGAATGTTCTGGTGTCCAAGCTGCCCAGTGATGGTCTTCAGAAAACGCCGTCCAGCGAAGTGGTGGTCAACATCTGTGGAGCCCTGAATAACCTGGTCACCAGCAGTTCCTTGGCAGCACGTGACATCTCATACTTCAACGGCCTGCCAAAGCTGGTGGGAATCAAGACATCCCATGATAACAGGTAAGACTGTCCATTAATCCTCAGATATCAGTGTGGTGCCCTGAGAAAACAGAGCTGCTGTTTCAGTAAGCAAGAAGAGTAAAACTGAGTAACTCACAAATATATTAATCGATGAAAACTGTTTTATGGTAAGAAACCCTTTTCTTGATGCTCCTTTCTCCAGTCCTTCAGTTACAGTGTACCAAAGCTGGGACCTCTCAGTGGTCTTTGCTGCCATATTCCTGAGCCTGTTATTGCTCTCCCCTAAGATCAGTGACCACACAAAAAAACCCTTTAGCTAATTTGCCTGTTATCTTAAAATGTTTATTTCTTCCCTCCACTTATGCTCTGGTATTTCCTCTCTATTAGTGCTCCTAGTTTTTCACTGTCTGTCACTGTGTCTCGGTTTAGCTCTGGGAGTCTAAAAGCTGCCACAGCGGCCTCGACTGTCCTCTGCAACATGTTCCGGTACTACAAGTTGCACAAAGACTACAAACTGGTGAGACCCACAGCTGCTCACACCAAGAGACATTATACAGAATTATCCAGATATTGAATAGGCAGCTGCACATCACCTTTGTGAAAAGACAGCTACATGCTAAGGCCATGCAGCAACAACAAGCACTGGAAATCTTGGTTCAGGCCAAAGGATAGAGAAAACAATTAGGACTGCAGCTATCTTCTTTTATATTGTCGATTAATTGGTCGATTTTTCTGATGAATAGTTTACTCTGTAAAGTGTCAGATAAAAGTAAAAATGCATAATTTCCCAAGGTAACATTCATTTGTTTATCCATTCCTTCAGTCGTCTACTGACACGTTTAGCAGTATTCTCTCAGCCATTCATAATTTAAAATACATTCTAAAAGACAAATTTCATACATAAAAAACCAGTAAGACCAATGAACTAATAAAATCAAAATGGCCAGTAAAACCAGAATATCGCATGAGTATTACACTCGCTGTCCTTTTAGTTTTGTTTTCTACTAATTCCTAGAGCTAAGGGGAGATGCACAGGGGTAATAATTCTCTTTGGTTCACCACCGGGAGTGACCTCATTCACATTACAAATACTGCAGTTATTTGAGTCAGTCTTAATATATGCATATGATTTATGCAGGTCACTTAAATGTTGCAAGCAGAAGACTGACTTTAACCTGTTCTATTTAAAGGTAGGTAAATGTAAATGTCAGTTTGCATTTGGAGGTATGGCCTTGTCAACAAGCACCTACAGATGTCCTTGACCTCACACTGCGCTAAATCTTTCTATGTGGGAAGCAAGTAGAGAAACCACAGGAACAAGGCACACCAGAGTTAAATTGGAAGCACATAGATGTGCCAAAGTTTTTTTTTAAGCTCCACGAGATCGGATTAGTAAAAAGGTGCTCTCAGTGGAGCTGATGGGAAGTGGCAGTAGGGGGCTGTTATTTCCCTGCCTGGTTCTTGCACCAACAGTTTGACTGTGGTCTGCTCTTCCATAGTGTTTTACTGTATGAAAGAAAGACTACATTGTTAAGTACATCCATCACATGAAAGAGGAGTTGTCTCACAGTCACTGGCTTTGGCCTTTGGTGTTGGGAGCAGCTGGAACATTATTCATTCAGTGATGTCTACAGAGCTGTCACTGTGCTGTGACCTAACAGTCACTTTGATAGTTCTGGGAAGCTCAAGTTGAGGCTCAGAAACCGGATCAGAGCAGTCTAGCATTGTAAGACAGGCTTGTAGTACATTTATTTCACCCATTTTGCCCCAGCTGGCATTTTCATATTTGATAAATGAATGAAAATGGACTCAGCTCTTAATAAACAGTAGCCCTTTTAGAGAGTGAAACCAGAACTTCTGGTTTCTCTTCTGCAACTGTGACAACAATACACACATTTAGGTATATTAAATTATACATTAATATATTGATTTCAGTGCAAATGTTGTAGCATAGTTACCTTGAGTGACTGCTGTGGTGTAAAACAGTTATTCTTACTGACTGACAACCTGAATTAAGCTCCACTACTGTGTTGTGTTTGTGCAGTGGGATAGTAAAACTTGCAGCACTTAATGGCCACACAGAACCAAAAACAACAGCGCTCTTGTCTTTTACATTGCTGGGTGTGCAAATGACCCTGAAGTTAAAACAGGGAGCGGAATATGTGGGTGTTGGCGGACACTGTACTCTAAACCTTTATCTCCACCAGATGGTTTTCTAGTTTATGTCTGCACACATCTGTTTTTTTATCCCACTTGACCTCCACTCCTCTCTTGCCATTGGTTCTCGTCCTTCCTCCTTCACTGTTGTTCTGAAGGCCTGGACATTGTTAGCTTCTATCCACACCTTATCTACAGATACTTGGCTTTGCAAATGCAAATATTTTCTCTGTAGCTCACAGCAATTAGACTGTGAAGTTGGCTCTCAGTCTGTCGTATCACACCCTGGGAAATCAGGGGCAGTGCAGTTTTTACTCTAGACATTTTCAATCATTCATAATTGTCATTTCTACTAAAATACACATTGAAAGTAAATAAGCTGCATTCAGAGAAAGCAGAGATAATCAAATAGCAGACCTAAAGTATCCAGTTAAATCTAACAATGAAAATTTAATGATGCAAAATCTATTTTGTTACAGTAGAGAAAGAAATGGAGTCAGGATAATTGAAGTGACAGTGTTGTCTTATGGGTTTAATAATCCACAGGATCCATTCACCCAGCTTATCATTGAGGGTTCCATCCCAGCTGACACTGAGAGGTAGGGTATGGGGGCTGCCTGCTGCTGCCAGAAATAATGCAGATAAGAGTTGTGAGATTGAAGAAGAGCAGTAACGTTTTGGGCCTTAAAACCCAAACAGTGCTAAAAAGGATGATAAGTCTTTGTGGGTTCATCACCTCTGGCATACATTGTAATTTATTCCAGTTTTGTTGTAAAAAATATCAAATGGAGAAAGCTGTTTTTTTAATTGTAGCCTAATATCGTTTTTCCAACAGCTGTGCTGATGGAATTCAGAGTTTATCATATCTGCTGTTCAGTTAATGAACAAGTCACAAGCAACAATGAACGATTTTTTTTACAGCACAATAAAAATGAAATTTGGAATTAACTAAAATATCTGAAAATAAGTTAAGTAATTAATAATATTAAAAACATTCAAGGTTAGGTTTTTCCTAGTTTCTGAAGTTGATCATGTGTAGGAGGGTCAGAATGTCACACTGATTACACTGGACAGCTATTCCTCTGATGCCTGCTGATAAAGGTTTCTGCAAACCCCATTTCCAGAAAAGTTGCGACATTTTACAAAATGCAGTAACTAAAATCTGTGATGTGTTATTTTGTGTGAACCTTTATTTAACTGACAAATGTACAGAGAAAAGGTTTTCAGTGTTTTTGCTGTCCAACTTAATTGCATTTTGTAAATGTAAACACATTTAGAATTGGATGCCTGCAGGACATTTAAACAAAAGTTGGGCCAGAGGCCTGTTTCCCACTGTGTTCCATCACCTTTCCTTTTAATTACATGTTCTAATCCTTTGGGAACTGAGGATTCTAATTTTTGCAGTTTTGCAAATGAAACATTGCCCCATT
>NW_018128257.1:170424-173166 GCF_001952655.1 Monopterus albus | reverse complement strand
TTGTCTGATTCTCCTCTTCGTTCATTTTCAATAGGAGACAGATCTGGACTGCAGGCAGGCCAGTCAAGCACACACACTCTGTGTCTATGAAGCCACGCTGTTGTAGCATATGCAGAATGAGGCCAGGCATGACCATGTCATGGCAGCATATGTCTCTCTCTAAAATCCCAGTACACGCCTCTGTGTCGATGGTACCCCGCACATAAGTCACCCATGGTGTGGCCACTGATATGCCCCTGCACCATCACAGGTGCTGGCTTTTGCACCTTTCACTGATAACAGTCTGGATGGTCTTTTTTTAGTCTCTGGCATGGAAAACCCAACGTCTGTTTCCCTGAAAACCAGCTGAAACGTGGACTCGTCAGGCCACAGAACACATTCCATTGCCTGTCAGTCCATCTGAGTTGAGCTCAGGCCCAGAGGACTCAGCAGTGTTTCTGCACAAAACTGTTGTATGGCTTCCTCCTTGTATAACACAGCTTCCGGTTGCATTACTGAATGCAGCGGCCGGCTGTGTAAAGTGACAGCAGTTTACCAAAGTACTCCTGATCCCATGTGGCTGTATTCATCATGGTAGCGTGACAGCTTCTCATACAAGGCCTCCTGAGGGCTCAAAGGTCACACTCATTCAACAGTAGTTTGCGCCTATGACCTTTACACACTGAGGCTTCCTGGGATTCCCAGAATCTTTTCACAATATCTTGCACTGTAGATGGTGAAAGACCTACATTGTTTGCAATCTTGCATTGAGAAATATTCTTTTTGAACTGGCTGACAGTTCTCATGAAGTTTGGCACAAAGTGGTGAGCCAAGACCCATCCTTCATTGCAAAGACTGAGCCTTTGATGGATGCTCTTTTCATACCCAGCCATGATACCCTCAGCTGCTCCCAGTTAGCCAGCTACTTTTGGAATCTCCCAGAATGGTGCTACTGGAATATTCTATAAACTTTTCAGTTTTATTTAGCGTCCGTCCCAACTTTTTTTTTTTGGGTGTGTCAAATCCAAAATTTGTTTTTATTTACAAAACACAATCAAGCTGGTCAGTGAAAAGGCTTAAAACCTTTTATTTGTACATTTGTCCGTTAAATAAAGGCCTAAGCAAATAAGCAAATGACATATTTTAGTTTTTATTGCATTTTGGAAAATGTCCCAACTTTTCTGGAAATGGGGTTTGTACTTGTAAGTGGAAATAACACCAGAACACTTGACATGCCATAGCTACATTTGCATGATTTTAGAAATATAAGAAACCTAAAAGTCTATATTTTTGTCGGTGTATAGTAATAAGACTCCTTCGCATTCTTGTTAGGATCCCTGCTTTATCTCCTAAATACTCAGCTTGTGTCTATCATTGCTGGGGTCTGGCAGGAGTTTTGTTGAGGTTCTTAGTTGCTGAGTGACCACTCTCATCAGGAATGCAAAGAATCTGGCTGAGACATTTTGGGTTTGTCTCCTTTGTGCATTCTGGGACCAATAAATGAAGAATTTGGTTAGGTGGATTTGGCAGACTCTGAATGCTGTAACACTGTGAAGTCCCAGCCTACATCTCCTCACAGTCATTTTGAGCTACACTTTGTCCACAAACAGAAAAAGACCTGTACATACACATGAATCTGACAAAGCAAACAAATGACACGTATTTCTCTGTCTGGGTGGTTATATTAAGTTATTACTTTTATAGATATCCTGTTTCCCTCTTCTCAACCTCAAGGAGTTCACACAAAAGTTGCTTCCTACTCTGAGCTGTCTTCACAAGTCACAGTACAAACAAAACAGGTCCAAAGCAAAAAATCTTTAAAAAATTGCTGTGCCTATTAGAGCTTCCAAAAGGGCAAACAAATCTTTTCCATTTTTGACTACTCATTAACTTTTTATCTAAGAAGGACATCCAGAGACACACCAAGCCTACGGTCAGCCATCGGACACTGATGGGACGCTGGTGAACGTCTGTTAGGGCTCGATTTATCCTGACAAATGTATCCTGAGCCTTTGGTGGATGCCCCTTTCATACCCAGCCATGATACCCTCAGCTGCTCCCAGTTAGCCAGCTACTTTTGGAATCTCCCAGAATGGTGCTACTGGAATATTCTATAAACTTTTCAGTTTTATGGTGTGTCCCACACCACTGGCACTAGTCGAACCTTGTCGGCAGCTTTGTGGCCAATTCAGAATGTTGAATCAGTGTCGGCCAGCCGGGCCTTGTTGGCGAGAGAGAGCTTCACTCTGACTGCTGACTGGCTGTTCAGCTAAGTGGAACAGTTCGGGAAAGCCCCTCCAGCATGTTGCTGTAGTATCCATGATTTCACCCACTTAGTGCAGTTTCTCCTTGTTTTTCACCTCCACAACCAAAAGACCAAGGGCTGAGAACGGCAGTGTCATTTGTAACTTCTTATCAGACATATTCTCGGTTAGAAGCAGCTGTTTTGAACGAAAGGTGCTTTGTTTATACTTCCTCATTCTAGCTCTTCTTCTGTCCCTTTCTGAATACAGATACCACCACCTGCTGGCAGGGGGAGTTATTTCTCTCACACAGGCACAGAATGTACTTGATAGTAAGCCATTGGCTGTAGTCTGTGTGGTGTGTTCAAGTGCCACTTTTTCAACCCGACTGGCCAGACAAAGGCAGCGTGAGGTGACGTAACAGTCGGCCTTCATCACCTCTTTCACGTCAGCTTGGTGTGTTTATGGAGCAACTCACTGTTAAAGAGTCCAGGCTCTGCACTCTTATCACACGCTCTTC
>NW_018128257.1:158262-170411 GCF_001952655.1 Monopterus albus | reverse complement strand
GCTCTTCCAGCAGCAGCAGGCTGCTTGTTTTGGTGAAAAGGGGCCTGATAATCCTGCTGTACACTACCTGCTGAGCACTGAACAGGAGATAAAGGTAGCAACTAGCTTGTGAACATAGTGGAGCATTTAGTAGCTGAAGACCCAGATATTTCCTTCAGGCATTAGTGGAAACAAAACCAGAGGCAGAAGAAGAAACGTGAATACTGGACTTAGATCCATCGGATGTCCAGAAACATGACTTCAAATGAATGGAAATGTTATAATGTTATAATGTTATAATGAGATGTTTAGTCTAAGACCCTACCTCAACTGCAGAGGGCAGCACAAAATGCTCTAGGAAACACTGGGCAGTAACAGGAGGCTGAAACAATTCATTAAACAAGAATGATATTTATGGTAAGCTTTTGCATGGCCATACTGGCAAAACCACAGCCTTGTGTTTATATATGAAGTAAGATTTGATTTGAAGGCATTGGTGCGATGACTGCAGAAACTGTGATGGAAAGTATGGTCAATGTATATATATATAGCACATTTAATAACAACAACAGGTGATAAAGTGCTTTACAAAATAACCCACTATAACAGAATAAACTGTATGACAATGTAAATATTAGGCACCAGAAAAAGAAATATTTAAAAATAAATAAATAGCCTAAATAAATAAAATGTACAACAGTCACACTGAGTCGAATGTCTAAAAGTTTAGCAATGTACAAAGGTGTTTTTGTTATATATGGCCTCATACAGTAGGGGGTCTAAATCTTTTTAAAATGGATTCAAAAACAACCTGGGAGATTGTGTAATTAAGTTAAAATCAGAGTAACGTGGCTACAGAGGTAACGATCTTGACGTGGACAGTAGATGTGTAGTAAATGTCTAGGCCAGTCACTGAATCATTCTTTGGAAACATGTTTATTGTTTTTGCGTTGCCTGCCAGTATTTATGTGTATGTGTTTTACTGTTTTTCAGAAAGGATTTGCCAGGCGAGACTTCACAGATCCAACCATCTAGGTTGCAGCATGTTACATGATTCATTCTGAGCTTTTAAGCTCAGGTTCAGGGTTTCTGTGAGCAAAAGAAGAGGAATGTCAAAGTGATTCAATGAACAGATTATTGAACTGTGATGGACTGGAACCAGTGGAGCAATGGACCTTAAGTCTGACCTCTCTTAGGTGGTTGTGTGTTTAACTTGGCTTAGCTTCCAACTTATAGGCCTTGATGGTGGGAATCCACATCACAATGGGCTTCACCCCCAAACCCACTGTATCATATACTGTGTGCAGGTATTAGAGTTTGACTGATATGGGTTTTTAACACTGACACTGATCCCAGTTACTTTGGCCTAATGTTGCTAATAGCTTATATATGATGCCCACATTAGTCAGACAGGAGAATTCCTGGTGCTCTGGCCAGCTGATTGGTCCAGAGCGCTAGGAAACTGTTAAATATGTACAATGAAATGAGTAAATCAAAGTCAAAGCATGGGGCAGCTACACTCAGAGCTGTAGAGCCTCAGCCCCCCCACCCACTGCCCGCTTGCCATCACGCGATCGGACACATGCATGTACAGTACACATGAACATTGGGTGGAGTGTGCATTACCAAGCAGTGTGGAGAATTACGGACAGCATAGGTGAAAGAATAAGGGAAAAGGTGGAGCTGAGAGGCAGCATGTGAAAAGAGAAAAGCCCTGAAGCAATCTGCACCCAAACGCTGCAGAACTACAGCTATGTTCACAAGCAAGGGACTTTGAATTAAAAAACTATCACAGCCTCACTCAGCGCATCATATTATCACCAACTAATAAATCACAGCAGCCAACAACAGGTATGCTAAAAAGGGAGGGATGATGGGTATGCATGGAAATATATTCATAAATAGACAGCACTCATTAGATCTTAGTTGCAAGTATTTAGCATTATTTGTTGTCTCACAATAGTGAGTTTAACACAAGCCCTGTTCCATGGGCCAAACCCTACCTCTGCAAAATAAATTCATCCAAATCCATTCATTACCTTTTGAGTTATGCTGTGAACAAACCAGCAAACACCGGTAACAACATTACCTCCACCTTGGAAGTCCTCAGTTACTCCAGTTACTCAGCGCTACAAGAGCTTCATGACAATCAACAGAAGTTCTGTCAGAGAAAGTGCTACTGTACAGTAGGTGCAAAACCCCACCCCCAAGGTGCAGCAAAAACTGTATATATGAATCTGAGTGGTGGAAGAAGTATCCACATCTTTTAGTTAAGTAAAAGTTGCAATACCACACTGTAAAATCCACACTTTTACAAACCCCAATTCTAGTGAAGTTGGGATGTTGTGTAAAACGTAAATAAAAACAGAATACAATGATTTGCAAATCCTTTTTGACCCATATTTATTTGAATACACCACAAAGACAAGATATTTGATGTTCAAACTGATAAACTGTATTGTTTTTTGCAAATAGTCTCTCATTTTGATGGTGGCTTCAAAGTAAAAGAATGTGGGTACTAGACTGGCCTGTCTGCAGTCCAGACCTGTCTCCCATTGAAAATGTGTGGCACAGACCCCAGACTGTTGAGCAATTCAAGCAAGAATGGGAAAGAATTAGTGTCCTCAGTTCCCAAATGCTTATTAAGTGTTGTCATAAGGAACATGTTGCAGGCATCAAATTCAAAATTAGTGAATATTTGCAAAAAACAATAAAGTTGATCAGTTTGAACATTAAATGTCTTTGTGGTGTATTCAGTTAAATATGGGTCAAAAAGGATTTGCAAATCAGTGCATTCTGTTTTTATTTCTGTTTTACACAACATCCCAACTTGATTGGAATTGGGGTTTGTACTTGTAGTGGAGTAAGTATTATGAGTAACATTTAAGTAAAAGTAGTCACTATGCAGAAGACTGGTTCATGTCAGTGTTTTATTGGTGCATTGATGTATATGTTGAGCTTTAATGCTGTAGACATTTAACATTGCACTAATTGTAGCTGTTTTTATACTGCTGGTAGCTTAATCTACAGCAGTGCATCATATTCTACAAGATATACTGTAAAGTTGGAACATTAGCATTGTGAGAACCACATATCTGTGAAAGTCAACTTTTCACGAACTAAAAAAACAAACCTGTTTTCAGTTTTGCAACGGCCTTTTCTGGCTAATGCACATTTCTTTAAATTGATTATTTAGCTTAAGGTGTAGAAGAATTTGCTCCACCCTTAAAGGAACACTTTAACCCATCAGAAAAATTCAAACACAAATTTTGAGATAAGTGGTTTTCAGGGTATGAAAAATTATCATTTGTAAACTGAGGCTACAGCTGCCAGACGAATGTGGTGCAGTAATAGGTATATTTGTCCCTGAGATGTAGAAAATGGAAATACTCAAGAACTGTAAAGTACAAGTACCTCAAATTAGTACTTAAGTACAGTACCTGAGTAAGTGTAGACTACTTAGTTAGATTCCATCGCTGTCTGTGTTCCTGTTCAGTGGACTAACTCATGAAACAGAACACATTTTGCTGCTTTTGTTTTGTTTTGGTATGGACGATGTTTATGTATTTCGTAAAACAGTGTTACTGGCCTAAACAGTAAATGGGCAGACATTAGTTTCCAGGCCTGAATGCACTGAACATCAGGCCATGTGAATGTTAGTGTGTTCACTCGCTGTTGTACAGACTGAAGGGCCACAACTTACGGTAGGAAAAAAGTGACCAAACTTCACAGTCAGACTACAAATCTGTAAAATGAACTGTACAAAGTGAGTCGACTCAGCAAAGTGACTGATCATATCCCCCTCAGCATCAGCCTCCACTGTACTTTGTATTGAGCAGTAATTATGACATTCTAGCATAATTAACACCAAACTAATTTGATTAGCATGCTGACTTTAGCGTTCAGCTCAAAGCACCAGTGTATCGAAATGCAGCCTGATAGATTAGCTGTGTCGCTGTTTGTATTCTTCTCATAACTTTCACATTCAGAAGTGTTTATCTTTCAGACATTAGCAATCAAACTTGTGCTGGGTCCAAAATGTGTACAAAGAAGTGGTTATTAAGTCAAGTATGGTGGTGAAAGGACACATACCAAGTAAAAGACAAATGCATCTAAGTTCTTGTTAATTTGGTTTTATTGGATCTGTGTTTTTACTTGTATCTGTCCTGGAAATGAAAATGCTTGAGTGCACAGGAATTAATGTGTTCAATTTTCAGTTTGTTTGATGAAAGAGAAGAGACTTCCCCAAATGTCAAATTATGGCCAAAACAACTGTTTGTTCAGCATTTGCTCTCAGAGGGAGAGCTGAACAGAAATACCACTATCACTATACATGGAGTCAAAAAAAAGTAAGAGCACATGGATCTCAGGGTTTAGAACCATAATACAACTGCAGGGAATATCACACAAGTTAATCAAAACAAGGCAATTAACCTGTCTTCACAAAATAAAATGCCTTGTGCTTACAGTGACACTGTTGGTTAAAAAGCTGAAGCCTCACAGTAAAGGTCACACTGTGGAGAGGCCAGCAGTGAGGACTAAGGGCTGGTGTTGAAGACTCAGATAGCAAACTGAGGGATGTCTGAGGGATGTGTGGGAGGGCACGCTATACTTCAGACCTGGACTTCATCTGTCGCCTCACAGCACACACCCAGCAGGAAGGAAGGGAGGGGCTCAGCCTGAGCAGGGAGGGAAAGGCCTCGATCTGCAGCGCCAGGGGCTTCCAACATAAAGACCACCGACGCCCCGACTCAGAGTCAGGTAACTGTTAGGGTTCCATACAGCAAAATTATATCTGTTATGCTGCTGATAATTGTTTTCACAAACTTTTACATCCATCAGATTTCACAGCAAAGGCCACGTTAATGTGCACAATAAGACAGAGAGAATGGCATCACTGTTTATGGATTATACATTAGTTTTAAATGTTTCCCCTTTTCCTTCTCTAATAAATTGTATCCCTCATCTTCCACTTCTGTAATTCCAACTTTTCAACTAAGACTGACTGGACATTAGACCACACCACCCCCTACAGAGTTTGAGTTTAAAAAGTTACATTTATTCCAGAATAAAGTCTGACTGTTGAAGGTGGATTTCCATGTAATCTGGATGGGGACTCAGATGGAGCTTCCCTGCCCTCTTGTGGCAGAGCTACTGACTCTGCAGTCAAAGTTTCACACGCCTGTCTCAAGATTTCTGGGGCTTTAAATGAAGTGTTAGAAGAGAATACAGAATTAAGTGTTATACAGTGTACAGTTGTTTTCCTACCTGGCCCACACACTGACTGCTATCATTGTAAGCATAAAGATTTACGTAAATGTTTGAATACAGTCATTTGATCTCTTTGCCACTTGTTCTGTCTCAGTGCAGTGGTGAGACTTCTCTTTCCAGTGAGTTCAGCACAGCATATTGCTATCAGCTACATTAACAAGGCAATAAATTGTGCAGTATTTTAATAATAAGAGTTTCCATTTATTTGTTCATTTTCAACAACAACATCTAATCGTATGCCGGCAGAGATGACACATGTTGAGAAAAACAGAAAATAAACAAGGTAAACAGCAAAGTGACAGCGTGAGACGATGCAGCTTCACAGGCTGCTGCTTCGATCTGTGAAGTGACAGTGCTAACCAGACTCAAAAGTAGGATTACTGGGGAGAGGGGGCATTCAAATTTGGGGTCAGGCATGGTAAAACTCAGCATGGTGGGTGGTGCAGTGGTTAGCACTGCTCAAGGTTTGGGATCAACGATAGGTACAGAGTCAGGGTTTAGAGTGTCAACCACTGCCCCACCATGCCATCTCATCTATTCCTCAGTTCCTGTTCAACTTCATCCCATTCCTCAAGATCTTCTCCAGTTGTTGATCTTTTTCAGCAATGATCCTCTTCCACAGTTTCACAAAGTCCCTGTGGAGTATAGTTCCTGGAGCATAGCCCGTGCGTGGGGCCTGAGAGATATTTTTGTTGTTTAACAGAAAATACCAACCACATACAAATCGAAACCATCATATCTTACAGTTCTGAACCTTGTGAACCAAAGGCAGTGATAACTGACCTGACTTCAGTGGCAGCATCCAGACACATCTTACTGACAGCAATGAGGAAGCACTGGGTGAAGTCCTTCCTTGCTGTCAGGATGGCATCCGCTCCCAATCTGTCAGCCAGGAGGTGGAGCTGTTAAGCAGTGCTGGCCCTCACCACTGCACTCAGGTGGCTGCAGACAAACAAATCCACTCATTATGCTTCATTTCTTTTACTTTGATTGCTTCTGCTACTATAGAATCTTAGATTCTGTTCCCTGCTGTGGTCTTACCTCCGCCCTGTTCAGCAAAGCAATCGGAACTCGACCTGGGCCGCAGTTCTGTACCAGGGCCTCCAGGGCCATGTTGACCTGCTGCTGAATGAAGGCATTTGCAGAAGAATGTACAATCTTCAGCAGCAGAGCCTTTTTGCTTCTATACTCTTTCTGGAGGGGAGATGTGTGCACACAGAGAGAAAAAACAGGTTAGGTAACAACATCAGCGTCAATAAACATGTACAGGTTTTTATGATTCACAAGAGTCAGGACACATATAGGCCATTCTAAATAGTGTCTGGGAACTAAGACTGCGGCTGATAGGGTTTGTACAGCATATAAACTGACATATTACCATAGGCTCCTCCCCTGATACTGAGTTCTTGATCTTCTGGTCTGAGAAGTCTGCTGGTAGTAGACAACAGGGGAAGATCTTTAGTTCACAGTAAGTTATATTTTCATCACCGGGCTGGAAGTAATAGGGCAAGGGAGAGTGTTCAGGCAGCAGTGAAGGTCACAAATCAATTAAATAAATCAATTTTAATATACAGGCAAAAAAGAAAAAACAACCTGAGCTGCAGAAGTGAGGACTGCATTTCCCTGTTGGAGAAAGGACCCAGATTCATTTTCCTGAAATGAAAATTAAAACCCCAGTCAATACAACATGTTTAAGCTCAACTCAAGCCGAAAAGCTACGGTAACTCCAGTCAGAGACATGGCCAGTTCTGTGAAAATGTTAGAACAGTGAAGCTGAATTACTGTGCTGATGTTTGGGATCTTTGAATGTCAGACATGAAGTCAAATAAATGATCAAATACACAGAAAAAAAAAAAAAAAAAATCATCCAAACAATCCAAGACATGTACTGTTCTGATTTTAAAAACAACAACCTGGAGGACAGTTGGCAAAGCACCACTACTGGCCCTACGACCGTTAACAGCCCTAAAACTACAGTGAACAATAACTTCCATTAGTTTTCCTAAAAACACATGCTCAGATCTGCATTCAGCTGCTGTGAAATTTAAAGCAATCCCACAACCTTATATTAAGGTTAGTGTGCACAATTTGCAATGACTGCAAAGCAGTGAAAATGAGGAATACAAGCCTGTTTGGAGCAGAGGCAACAACAACAACAACAACAACAACAAGAGGAATAAAGGGCATCATCAGGCCACTGCATGGAAACTTGATATAACCTGCGCTTGTCCAGTGTTGATAAATTAAGGCTACAGCCATACCATCACTACATTTGCATTTCAGTGCTAAAGGCAGGGATGTTCAATGAGTATCCAGCCTCTGACTAACAGGACTTTACTAAGACCACAATTACTGACACATATGCCCAGAACCCCTGTTTCCCTGGGAGAGGGGGAAGAGTGGGGGCTCTACTGTATTCTTTAGTGATACGTCTGTGTGCTTGTTTCCTCAGAGAGAGCATTGGAGGAAGTTCCTGCAGTTCCTTTTGTTCTAGCATCATGGAGCTTTCCTGGGTGAAGCAGCTGTATTTGGTAGGAAACTGATTTGTAATGATCACATTAAATAAGCTTAGTGTTTAACCAGCCACATAACTCTTGAAATTAGATGCATTAAATTGCCTGAGTGGTATACTATATGTAGGTCGTGTGAGGATTTAAAAAAAAAAAAAAAAAAAACTGGATAAACCCCAAGGCTCAAAACTTGGAACCTTTACTTTCTTTCAGTAGCCTGTACAGTATACACCGATCAGCCATAACATTATGACCACCTGCTTAACACTGTTTGCATTAGAGTCAGTGTGGCAGTTGGTTGTCACTCTGCAGCTCACTGTGCATCTTCTGTGAATCCATTTGTTTCCACAGTTCTACTGTCAGGAAGAGCACAGATGTGTCTACAATTCAGTGAAAAACTTATGTAAAAGGAGTGAAAACTGTGGTCGTGAGGACGAGTTAGAGAGAATTCTTGACTAATTCAACAGCCTCATCACTCTAGGTGTGATATCACCACTACAGCCCCTGACTCTTTCTCTACATAGAGACCAATGGACAGTGTTTCTCATTTACAACCATTTTAACAAAGACTCAAATAAACTTTAATAAAAGTACAAATGGAAGTTCAAAGTCTACAGTAGATCAACCTCATCATCAGTGAGCCCTGGGCGTCCTTGACCCTGTCTCCAGTTCACCATTTGTCCTTCCTTAGACACTGTTGGTAGGTACTAACCACTGCAGACCAACACCCCCCACCAAGACCTGCAGTCTGGGAGATGCTCTGACCCAGTCATCTCACCATCACAGTCTGGTCCTTGTCAAAGTCACTCAGATTCTTACACTTGCCCATTTTTACTGCTTCCAACATGAACTTTGAGGACTGAATGTTAACTTGCTGCCTAATATACCCCACACACTGACAGGGGCCACTGTAACAGATAGTCAGTGTTATTCACTTCACCTGCCAGTGGTCATAATGTTATGCCTGATCGGTGTACACAGTAACAATTAGCTTAGCTGTAGCTACATGACCAACACATGAAACAAAACCAAATGATTGTGTGCTCTGAGCAGTCAGTGAACAAATAATCTACACATGCATCATTTTATACAATCTGACTAATACTGTGTCTCCCACGTTTGGTAGCTTTCTTCTATGATAAGGGATCAGTTACCACTACATCTTCCAAGACCATTTAAGATTTACTGGAGATGTAGCTACTGCAAACAGAAAAAAAAAAAAAAAAAAGTGGCTGGACTTAGTGAGGTTTAATAAAAAGTCATGAATTTTTAAAAAGGCAAATAGCCAGAAACAAAACAAGGTACTTGCATTCAATCATGACAACAATACTTCCTAAACCTTAAAGTGCTTTTGCTGCCTAAACATAACAGACAGGTGCAACAATTTATGTAGAAACACTAAGCAGAGAACAGGGACACAGACAAGCAGACTGGCAGGTACACTTCAGTAGCTTATTACCAAAAATCAAGACTTACAGAGAGTCCAGGTGACAAAACCAAAGAGGGATAACCAGGGACAAAATCACAATCATGGTTGAAATCACACAGTCTGAACCAGCAATAAATTCAAAGGACCATGCAAGGGAAAAAAACTAAACAGGTAAGCCCAGAACAAAAGACTACCCAAAAACAACACAGAGTTAAGTGTGCAGAGGCTACAGAACACACAAAGGTAAGAGGAACGCACATCACACCCAACAGCACGAAACAGAAGAGACCAACAGGCTTATGTACTGAGCTGGCTAATCAAGGTAAGTGGATACACCTGTGGTGTATGTGTAGAGACTGGATGGGGAATTACAATTTCTAGAAATGTCCAGAAGATACAGATCTGGAGAAAACATGGTGTACTAACAAGGCAACAACATTTTGAAACAACATTTTGATGAGTTCAAAAAAGGTCAGTTGTAAATGGTTCCACAGGTAAGGAAGACACATTATCATATGTCACTTTGCAGTGATCAGCACTCAAAGTTTAAGGTTTTGAAGACATTCACTGTTGTTGAAACCCTGACACTGGATTGGTTTGTTACTGCAACTGAACCTTTTACATTAAAACCAAAAATTTATATAGCTATGCAATCTTTATGTCAAAGAGAAGCGAGTGGCCATCTTACAGTGTAGTACATTAAGTATTAGATATATACACATTTACATCACAGTATCTTCCTCATCCCATTTAGCTTTCCTCATTAAAGGATATCGGATGACAAAGTGTAAGAAAAAAGCTAAAAATGAAAAATGGCTCATGAGAAAAAAAAATCAAAATTTTACAAACATGTTAAATGTTAATTAGTTTTAATTGATAGAGTTTCAGTTTTCTGATGGATATAGAGATGATAGGTGGACGATGACAGTTGGCAAAGCTCAAAAAAGGTTGTTGGAGAAGGTTTAAGGTGGAGCAGGTTGGAGCTACAGTTAACTGCCCAATCTGCAGGTGGAGGTGAAGCCTGCAGATTGCTGGCAGGAGTTGTAGGTGGAGGCGGCAGGGTGCTCGTGGAGGCTGCAGGCATAGAGCTGTCGGCTAGAGAATGCAGATGGAGTCGGTGCCTGCAGGGTGATGGCAGAGCCTGGAGGTGGATGCATGGGCTTTAGCTGTCTGTCAAACACTACAGGTGGAGCCGGGGCCTGTATGGTGCTGGTAAAGGATGCAGGCAGATACTGGCGCTGCAGCTGTCTGTCCAGACCCTGTAGGTGGAGGAGGAGCCTGCAGTGTGCTGGCCGGGGTTGTAGATGAACGCTGCAGGGTGCTGACATAGGATGCAGGTGTACCGATACACCCAGTAAATGGTAAATGGTTAATGGACTGTATTTATATAGCGCATTTTTCCACAGTGTGTTGCACTGGTCAAAGCACTTTACAGGAGATGATACACCATTCACCCATTCACACACAACTTTCACACACCGATGACGACAGGCTGCCACACAATGACACTAGTCAAGCCACCGGAAGCAATTCGGTAATGGTCGAGACATTTCCCTTCACTGACAGGCAAACAGTGACATCCGCTACCTTCAACAGTGCCCTCTATGCATCTCTGGGTTTATGGTGCCACAAGCGGTTATTACTGATCTAAGGGCAAAAGGTCAGCAGTGTACATAGGTACACAGTTCATAGCACTGAACCAGTGTCTTCCACAGACATCCACCAAGGTTCACTCACCATTATTGGAAAAGCAAGAATATTCTGCAATAAAATATTTGTAATGATGTTTTTTAAATGTGGAAAAGAAAATCAATCCATCAGATTTTACAAAGGCTTAACACTCAGAGACTTGTAGTTGACATTTGGCGTCTCACTTTGGCCTGACCTTTGCAGCATTTTGCCAAACATGTCTGGTGTCAATCCAACAACTGACCTGTAAAATTATAATTCACCTTCTGGTTGCAGAAGAGAAGCAGCAACAACATACGATTTTGCTTTTAACACTGTCACAGCAGAACAAACGCAAGGTCCAACCATCTTTTCGGTGGAAAAAAGTTCAATTACAAAGATGACTTGGTCTGTTGATTTAAAAGAATCTGAATATGCTCTTCATTTCCCATGAGCTGGAGTCAGTCTTCTACAGAAATGAAAACTGTTATTTCTAACTAAAAAAGTAAAATCAACACCATGAACCACAAGAGTAATGTGTTTGTTGCCTACCTGAGACACTGTATACATACTGTATACAGTACATGACATATAAAAACATGTACAAACATGGGTAGCAGGTTTTCATTTAAGCTTAAACATGTTGACTATTATAGGCCATATCCAACCTAATCTTAATGTTATGTCACACACTTGTTTCAGTCCAGGCAAAGCCATATGAAACATGAAGACACATCTGAGACAGCTATGTCTGATAAAAGATCATCGTATTTCTTTGCACTTGTGAAACAACAAACAAAATACCATTGAGCCTAAACCTTCACTGTAGTTTGGAAATGGCAACAATAATAATAATAATAATAATTAAACTTGATTAAAAAGCTTCACACACATTTCCCTCAGTATATAAATGTGGTAATTAAACACTTAGAATTTTTTAAAAAATCATATATTTTACTATATAAAATTATCACCATAAAAATGTATCATTTCATTGACATGTATATTGTTTGTATCGCTGCCCAGGTTGCACAGCTGTGCTGTACCACAGAGAAGCGCCATATCGTTAAGCTAGCTGATGAAATAGATAGGAGCTAAAGCTAAAATGAAAACCTTCTCTGGTATTTCCCCAGTTTCTCCTCTGCTGTCTCTGGGTCCTGGAGGTCACGCCATTGCTGAACACATCCCCATTTAACAAAGGCAGAGGAGAAAGACATCTGATCCTCCATCCTGGGGCATATGATTCTGGCCTGTGCCTGGGACCAGCTGAGGGGGGGGGGGGGGAGGCGGCC
>NW_018128257.1:151638-156241 GCF_001952655.1 Monopterus albus | reverse complement strand
GCCAGCTCTCTACCTTTCCCTGTCATTGTGCCAACGTTAAGAGTCCCTATTCTCAGACCTATACTCCTGCCTTTCCTCTTCTCTCTCTGTCTACGAAGCCTTCTACCTCCTCTCCTTCTTCGACCAACAGTAGTCCGATTTCTGCCAGCACCCTGTAGGTCAACAGCACTGGTGTTGGTCGTTGTTAACCCGGGCCTCGACCGATCCAGTATGGAATTCACACTGATGATTCACATGTTTAAATTTGGCATGTTTTTACGCTGCCAGCCCTTCCTGATGCAACCCTCTCTTATTTATTTGGGCTTAGGACTGGCACAGAAGTCATTGGCTTGCAACCCCTGTGGCTAGATTAAGTGAAACATTTAATACACACACATATATTCTGCCACATCTTATTGTCATAGAACACTGTATTTACCAGTCTAAGTGCTAAAAAGTCAAGTGCACACAGCTGATAATTTATTAAGATTCAGTAAATAAAGTCATGCTGCAGTTGTCTGGCAAGATGAACTTTAGTGGCAATGGACCTTTCTGTTCAAGGTGTAAGCTTCTAGAAGGTTGGCAGCACCACCCAGTGGACAATCAGATTATTACAACCTAAGAAACACATTTTGGCCTTGATGAAGACTGACATGAATACTTTCACAAATCCGGCGTCCATTCATTTTAATTTCCAACCAATCAATTAAAAAATCAGTGCTGCAGCTCAAATTAACACAGGCCATAACAGGAGGCTGCACTTAAAAGTATCAGTGAGTGTCCTTCAATACAGTGAAAACACTACCCCTTCATGCAGACCATTCATTTTAATACCATCAATATACCATAACTTGGCTATATTTTCATTATTTATATTCCAAGGGTTTTGTATTTCTGCACTTGCACTATAACATTTAATTACAGTAGATAAGATGAAAATAATCTCTACTGGAAAATTGGGTCATGGGCCATTGAATTGGCAGCAAATACATTTGAGAGAACAACAGCTATAATATGCTCTAATGTTGTGTGCCAAACAGTGGTAATGAAACAAATGAAATGAAGTTGCTATGATGCAGATGTTGACAACATCACAGGTTAGATGTTATTAAATGCTATTATTGTGTATAAATTTGGGAGAATGTATCATCTGTCTAGGCTGAAGTATTGTCACAGATGAAGTGCATCCAGAACATGCATATGATCTTTTTTACTTTCCTTACCATTGTTTATAAAGACCATGATATATAACTGACTTTGCATTCTGTCAACATCCTTTCTCTGGTTGTCCTCCTTATCCTCCTATTACATCCCTCATGACGGTCCCCAGTCCTCATACAAGGAATATATTAACATGCTGCCACCCACAGTGCACCCTGGGGCGTTTGGCAAGCACCCCAATGCCGACATCGCTAGTCAGATCGCTGAGACCAGGATGCTATTTGACACCCTGCTCTCCTTGCAGCCCCAGGTCACCAGCCCCACCACTGTAGGTGCCAGACCCAGTAGAAAAGATCGGGTAAAGTAGGAGAAGGGGAGGGCTGGGGTTACTAATTGAGTGAAAATACACAGCTTGGCATAACATCTAAGATGTATGATATAAGTGACTATCAATTTACTGTATATCTACACCATAGCTGAACAATACACAGGGCTGTACAGTATAAAGTATGTAGGGTACGGAGATTCATTTAAGCAAGCAGTTGTAATATTTTTACTTTAAAACTGTCCTCTTTAAATCAAGTTATCAGTAACTCTAAGTAAGATCAGCACTACATGGAGAAAATATAACCAAATGATCTGCATACAAATGCAAATCATTTGGAGGTTTTTAAGAATCTCCACTGTTTTACAAACATTTAACTGCCCTAGATATACACAGTATACAGTTTTAACAACACTCGATATACTATAATATCCCCATCTGCCTGCATGTTTTAAGTAATGCTCTAACATTGATTTATTATTGTTCATCGTCGATTTCACAGTTTTTCATGACTGATTTAATTAAAAGCTTTTTAATCATTATGGCGTAGTTAGATTGAGTGCCATGAATTAGCTAACATAACTGCATTCAGTTGTGATTTGAATTGAGCAAAATGTTTTTCATGTTTAGGCATGTTTTCTGTCAATCTAGCTTGTCGTTCAGTTATGCACATACTGTACTCGGTCAGCACTGAGGTCAGGGACAAGCCTAAGGAAAAAACACTCAACATCTTGATTTTAACTGCAGGTGTATTTCTCACATCCTCCTTGTTTTGATGGGGCTAGTGTGAGTCAATTGTTAGTTTGTACAACAACTTGTTCACATGCTTATCTTTCTTTTCAACCACTGCATATAATCAGGGTTCCCACAGATCTTTAAACAGTCTTACATTTTATTTAAAAATTCTGAAGTCACAAAAAGTCTTAAAGTCTTACTTTTACTCGTGAGATGTCTTAAATTTTGAGATGATGCTTAGACTAACTGAGATATGAATATTTTATCAAAGGGTTAGGGTTCTGTCTATATTACTGTATCTTGTTAGCATTGTAATTTTCTAATGATAAATTTTTATGGATTTGTGTGTTATGTCTTGCATTCATGACTTATATGTATGCTGTTCATGAGCACTGCCGCGCTGTAAACTTGGGACAATGGGAGTTAAAACATTTGAGTCCCATATGAAACTAGAAAAGCACAGATGCTTTGTTTTTTATTCAGAAAAGTATGTGGAGTTTTACATGTTCGTTGCCACTATCATCAGCTCCTGCTGGATAAAAGACTATACATGTACTACAGGCACACTAATATGAAAGTAAATAAGCTCAGTACCAGTCCTGCAGTAATTCCATTGTCATGGATGTTATAGTGTCCAGTTTTTGTTGCAACTCAACAGTTTTAAAGGCGGCGGTTGTGGGGTTTGCTGGTGTTGAATTGCATTATTACCAGTGGTTTTATAATCTTTTTCACCCTATTTATGTCAAAGTGGGTTTTCAAGAAACAAACCACAGCCTAAAAAGTGATGATAAAAATTAATTAACATCTCTTTAGAGAAGTTTCAACAAAAACTGAGCATTATAACTGTCATGAAGGAGAATGTTCTGTAGAACTGTTGCATTAAAAACCTGGGGCTGCACATGCTGTTCTCTCTCTATTATAAATGATTATGTTGTCACACCTATAGATTTTATGGTCACACCAGTAATTGTCATGTAAATAAGCTTTTCCTTTAAAGCACATACAGCATAATACATTATCCCATGTATTAATCATACATGGGCTACACAATCATGTCTGTGTTTGATATTTTATCATTTTATTTGAATGAAAAATGGTTACACATGATATGCCTTTGTTCTTCTGTGGAGATGGACTTTTCTTTAGGTCCTAAAAATCTCATTTGATTTTAAAAAGTGTGCAACTACCTTGATAATGTACCATGAAGAGTTTGTGACAGAGATGTATTTGACATGTCGGCAGTGTCAGTTCCATTTACAGCCTCATGTTTCAGGCTGACCAGACTATATTCAGAACAAGCAATGCCTTTTCCCAGCAATGCTGAGACATCCATATGGTTACACAACATTGGCAGACAGTCAGTACTGTAAGTAGCTAGATATCTAGGACTATGTAATGTAGTTCTTTATCCAGAGTGCAGCCTTGTAACAGTTTAGGAGCGGTCTCAAGGGGGACCTCCAGAACTCAATATTTTTGTTGCTATTAGGATTTCATCCTCTTCTGTTAGTCCAAGACAAAGGTCGGGCCACTTCTTTACATATCACAAAACTGAAATTGTATCAAGACAGCTCTCACATGTTGATCCCACTCAGGTGTCATTTTAACACATTATTAATCATCTTTTAATTGAATGTTTTACATTCATATACAGGTCTCTGAGCTTAGAGAAACTTCGGTTTTGAAAGTCACTTAATCAGATGATGTTATCAGTCTTGCTTAATGTGCATTGTCCCATATAAATAAATAAGCAAGCAAACAAACATTTTATCTGTGCTTTTAGGTATTAGAGCCGTTGGCAGATGTCGGTGGGAAGATCCCAGCACTGATTAATTACGAGGGCACCTCATCCCTCCTCCAGGACAACTCTTCACCACTTAATGTGGTTCTGCTATAGGAGACACAGATATATAATTCTCTGATGGACAGCATCATGTATATAGGTGTGTGTGTGTGTGTGTGTGTGTGTGTGTGTGTGTGTGTGTGTTCTTCTATTTGCTACATAATGAGGACCAAAAAATGTTTTTGAAATGGAGTGAGGACATTTTGTCTGGTCCTCACCAGTGCAAGTCTCAAGGGAAGAGGGCTCTGGATTGATAGCTGACTGATGGATGGGTTGCACAGATAAAGCAAACAGGATGACTACATAGGAAATAACAAGTGGTAGAGGAAAGAGCACACATCTGAGTGGGCTCCATCCATCCATCCATTTTCCTCCGCTTATCTGGGACCGGGTCACGGGGGCAGCAGTCTAAACAAAGATGCCCAGACTTCCCTCTCTCCAGACACTTCCTCCAGCTCCTCCGGGGGAATGCCGCGGCGTTCCCAGGCCAGCCGAGAGACATAGTCCCTCCAGCGTGTCCTGGGTCTTCCCCGGGGCCTCCTCCCGGTGGGACATGCCCGGAA
>NW_018128257.1:141219-151480 GCF_001952655.1 Monopterus albus | reverse complement strand
CGGTACATCGACCGCATTGCTGCAGAAGCTGCACCGATCCGCCTGTCAATCTCCCGTTCCATCCTTCGCTCACTCGTGAACAAGACCCCAAGATACTTGAACTCCTCCACTTGAGGCAGGAACTCTCCACCGACCTGAAGGGAACAAGCCACCCTTTTCCGACTGAGAACCATGGCCTCGGATTTGGAGGTGCTGATTCTCATCCCAGCTGCTTCACACTCGGCTGCAAACCGCCCCAGTGCATGCTGGAGGTCCTGGTTTGATGGGGCCAACAGGACAACGTCATCTGCAAAAAGCAGAGACGAGATCCTGTGGTCCCCAACCTGGACTCCCTCCGGCCCGTGGCTCCACCTAGAAATTCTGTCCATAAAAAAAATGAACAGAACCGGTGAGAAAGGGCAGCCCTGCCGGAGTCCAACATGCACTGGAAACAAGTCTAACTTACTGTCTGCAATGTGAACCAAGCTCCTGCTCCGGTCATACAGGGACCGGATGGGCCTTAGCAAAGGGCCCCGGACCCCGTACTCCCGGAGCACCCCCCACAGGGCGTGCGAGGGACACGGTTGAATGCCTTCTCCAGATCCACGAAACACATGTGGACTGGTTGGGCAAACTCCCATGAACCCTCCGCCACCCTGAAGAGGGTATAGAGCTGGTCCAGTGTTCCGCAGCCAGGACGAAAACCGCATTGTTCCCTGAGTGGAAAAAATGTTAATTAAAACATGACTGGCAATTTATCATTAATAAATATTTAGCAATTACACAGGGGTTTTACAATGTTTAATCCTGCACTGGCAAGGCTGTGTAGCATTTTAAATAGTGATAATGGAAACATTAAATGACAAGTAAACAAATGAAAGTCAGTTTTAGGGTGATTTGGATCATGCAGGTGCAGTATTTACTGTATATAACACTATAAAGGTGCACAAATACCATTCGGTGTTCTGTATTGGCTTGGGAAGACATTTACCTGTTTTTCAAATAAAATTAATTTTGTGTGTCAATTTACAAATAATTAGGTTGAATAATTCATGAGGTTTGGTCAAACAGTTTCAAGATGATTTACCAATGCTGTGTCTTGTACTAATGGGGTGGTCAGACAGGGATGATTAAACCAGTCACAAAAGTGTAACTGATTGCAATGCAGAAATCTAAAGGAAACGTGCCGCACCGACATCAAATCAGCAACAGGCAGCACCATAACAAACTGTCAAGAAAACTTAACTTTATACAAGTGTTTTGGCATCCACAACTCAGTAGCTTAATAGCACTGTGTTGGTTCATGAAATGCATGCACTGCAGTGTGCGCTATTCTAATAGGTCGGTCAGACTAGAAAGTGACTATTAAACACCTGCAATAAAAGGGGTAAGCATGACTAAATTGTTGCTGTATCTGTGTATGTTTGTGTGTTAGTTCATCTCTAGTGGAGCTGGAGAGAGGGATCAAAGGTTTAGTGGTGATGTCACCCAACTTGGAGGAGACCTTCAACTCCATCTATGATGCCCAAGTGCCACTACTGTGGGAGAAGGTGCCAGATACACACCCAGATCACCCACAATAATCCATACAGTTTTCTCCAACACAAGTTGTTCTGAGGATACAGACATGAATTAAAGACAAATATGCTTTGTTGCCTTCATTTATTATCACTATTTCCTGTTTATCTTTTCTTCTCTACTTGAGACACTTAAAAGATACTGCTCATTTCTTATAGTGTATAGACACAAACACATACACACACCATATGAGTGTTGCAGGTGGGACCCACTGAAGTGAGAAATCAGACTGTGCCTGTTATCATCATAAGGTGGGCAGACACAACAGAAAGAAGGCCTGCTGCTAGGATAATAATACAGATGACTGATCTTTGGAGAATCAAGTGGACTTAATGATTTGCCAGAGGTATCACTCCCTGTGTGCCCACCTCACTGCACTTTTCAATATTTTAAGTCTGAGTTTAAAGTACAGCCAGATATTTGGCTCAAGAAACAGAAGTTTCAAATACAGTCCTCTTTCATTGTGCTATGGAAACAGGCAGCTGGTAGTAAAAAAACAAACAGCGTTCCATATATTACACTGTGGTGAATCCAGACTATGAGCCAGAACATTTAGGCTGAGTGATTTTAGAGTCAAGATTTATGCAGTAATATTTCAATCTTGCCAGTGAAGAAAGCTGACAAAAGTTAAGTATCAAATGGTTTATTACGGTATTTACACAATGTATTAAAGCTCAGAGATCCTTAATGCTTATTACTACATTATGTATTGTTAATTAATGTTCCCTTATTGTAAAGTGTTACCCTTAAACGTCTTTATACCAGATGATTACAGTCAGTAAAACCAGCTCAGAGATTCCTTGCCACTAACAGCCAGACAGATGTGGCCTAGCAAACTGTGGTGAATTATGGGATACACTGAGCTACTGAATGATGCGATGTCAGTGTTCATTGAGACGGGGGGTTAGGTGAACTGTTATTCTGACCTGACCACTACCTACAATACCACTGTGTACATTGCGTGCTTCAGACCACAAGTGCTGGGCATACCATTTGTCTTATTGAACACATACAATAAGCACTTTTAGAGATACTGGAAAATGTTCAGTAAAGCTATTCTCCTCCAAGTCTGGTCAGGAAACTGTCGAACTGCTCCTTTAACTACATAACTTAGTTAACCTATTAACATTAAATGACAAAATTTTTTCTTAGATTTTAATACAAAACCATTGCATGGCTGCCAGCTGGTGTGTTATATACAATACAGGAGGAAATAAAAAGTCCAATAATTCCATGATGCAGAAACCTTTACACAGCATTACAATGGAGTTGCAGACCAGCCTCTTGATTCAACAGGAAATATTATAAAAATACAAATCCATCTGTTTCACAGTCAGGGAGGGAGCAGATGTGAGGTCAGCTGTGAGAAATCAAACATCTGTTGATCTGTTGCCTTTCTTTTCTCTGAAAGAAGAACAAACAGAATAAGAAGAGTGCAGAGTCACTGTGAGGGTGTGATGTTGTTGTGAAAATCTCAAACTGAATGTCATTCAAATTTTACTGATCCATAATACAGTACAGGCTATGTTCATAATACAGTACAGGCTATGTTGAACCCCTACTACATCTTGTGTGCCTGTGCACTGTAAGCTGCTGGTTACTGCTACTTCTGTTCTGATCGTGGTCTCACACCATGATGGTTTGTTTTCTAAGTTCTAGTTGTATCTTCTGTGATAAGACCTTGGTCCTGAGGTACAGTACTGCTGACTTACTGGAGCTCTGACTTCAGCTGGTTCAGTTTGTCTTGCAGGCGATCATTCTTCACGTTAATGGGATTGTCAGGGATGAACCAGGCTGCTATAAACTTACACACCACCACAACATGCTGCAGAGACACACACAAGCGAACTACTTAACTGGCTTCATCAATCCAAATGAACAACAATGCCTCACCTGATATCTGTAATACAAACCTCAAACAGGATTACGAAGGCAAAGCGCACAGCTAGGACCAACCAGAACTGAGAAGTCAGACTGTGGTCTTCACTGTTCCTGTAGTCTCTGTAGCTGCACATACCAGACATTGTGTCCTGTTTATGAAATCTGTGAATGACTACGTTATATGCTTGAACCAGGCAGGAGAAGTCATCTCACCTGCACGATGTGACATTGAAGCCATAACCTGTGTCCATCTGATCAGGAGAAAAGTCACCTTTAACTTGCTGGTGACTCAGAAAGGCCGTGGACAGAGTGTCATTAATGTAGCCCTCCATGCAGCTGAAACAATGGCACAGAACACAATTGATGAGACATGACACAGAAACCACACTGCTGATGCCTTATCAGGTGTTTGTACAAGCTTGAACATGACTCACTGTGTGCGAGTGGTTCCATTAACGCACGGGCCGAAACGGTAACGATAGACGAGGCGTGGGACAAAATCTGATGTCACTCCAATGACCAGACCGTTAGTGATCACTGCCAACACACCGATTACCTCCAACACCTGAATCCACACACCTGCAGAGAAAAGACAGTGGTGTTAGACGAAGATGAGAGCAGCTGTTATAAACATTCAGTTGCTCTAAGTCCTAACCATGAGTCATGAAGCTGAAGTAGGGCAAGTTAACAGTCAGGGGTGGCCGGTGGAGCTGTAAGTCAAACTGAGCCTATATACTTTGGACATACGTCAAACCTTCATGGTAACAGCATCCTCTGGTCAAAACATCTATTAACATACCATAACATAACCAGTGGCAGTCATACAAACATGTTATACATCAAACATGGTCAAGATTGGATTGAATTTGGTCCAAACACAGTTCAGAAGTTCTGCACCAGACCAGTGCTTTATAATGGCCACATGGTGGCTTGATAAAACCTAAAAAGCAAACATCTTGGTAACTTAGTTTTTGATTTTTGAGATGTCCTGCTGACTACAGACAAACTGCAACAAGCACTCTTTATTATCTCCAAACTCAAAAACACAGTGGAACTGAAAGGGACCCAGTTAAATGTTGAGCACAGACATTCACAGAATGTGTGAAACACTGCCTGATAGGTCACTGCAGCACTGACTGACATGCTGAATGTTTCCTGTGCAGTGATCATACACCGATTGATTCTTCTGTGAGATTTCCTTTTACTTTTGGCTCTGACATTTGACAGCTGAAGTTCTCATGCATTACTGAAATGATTCAGTGACATCATTAGTCCACGTAGAAAGCTTTGGCTGACAACTCACCAATGTGGTTGGTCTTCCTGGGAACCAGCCGCCGTTCCAAGTGGACCATCTTTATAGCATCCAGGCGAATCTCAAAGATGTTGTTGATGAGAGCCATCAGAGGGGCGAGGGGGAACGCTGCCACAAATATGGTGGTGAAACTGAACTGGATCACTAGAGTGCACAGACCCTCAGTCAGTAACATGGAAATCTTTTGTCTGTTAAACAATTTCACTAAAGATTTAATATTTTATTCTTAGTGTTACTGCATGACAAAAAATTGGCTTACTGGTTAATGATGACTATTGGCTACATTTGAAATGTAGCATTGAAATGTTTTCAGTTACAAGGTTGTTTAATAAATCTGACACTAATGGTGGAGCACAGTGCTGTTTGCACTGGTCAGAGGGTACGTGACCAAAAAAATATTTAAAGTGGTACATTACTGAAAAACATTTGAGAACCATTGTGCTGTACTGATCAGCCACAACATTAAAACCACTAGCAGGTGAAGTGAATAACAGATTACCTGGTTACAACGGCATCTGACCAACGGTGGGATATATTTGGCAGCAACTGAACAGTCAGTACTTGAAGTTGATGTGTTGGAAGCAGGAAAAATGAGTAAGCATATGGAAAGTGAAAGCGCCTACAGTGGGCATGCGAGCATCAGACCTGGACCACAGAGCAATGGAAGAAGGTGGCCCAGTCTGATGAATCATGTTTTCTTTTACAGCAGGTGGAGGGCCAGACGTGTGTGTGGGAAGGAGATGCCATGAGGATGCACTATGGGAAAAAGGCAAGCCAGTGGAGGCAGTGTGAAGGTCTTAGTAATGTTCTGCTGGGAAACCTTGGGTCTTGTCTTTCATTGACATGTACCACTTACCTAAACATTGTTTCAGACCAAGCATTTCCCTGTTATTCACTGGGTCATACTTTTTTCTTATTTACATTTTTCATTTTGATATACACTCAATAAAAAATAAAACAAAACAATATAATCCTAAGACTACACTGATCCCTGGGGGGGAAATTCACAGGCTTCTCATCAGTATGTAAAATCCTTCAAATTACAAGCATACACAGCAGTTAACAGTAGCCCACCCTGCCACACTACAAAAATGCTTCAGGAATGGCACAGCAACAAGTTCAAGGTGTTGCCTAGGATCTTAATCCCATTGAGCATCTCTGTGCTGTTCTGGAAAGACAAGTCCGATTCACAGAAGTCCCACCTCGCAACTTACAGGACTTAAAGGATAATGTCTGTCATGTTCTATATTAAGAGTATTGTCAACAATCCCCATACTGAGACTAAAGCCTACAATGAATTGCCTCTATTCATATTTGTCTGTCAGTCTGGGATCTCCTGCTAATGTCTTGGTGTTACAGTAGGTACCAGAGGACACCTTCAGAGGTCTTGTGGAGTCCATGCTTGACAGGTCAGAGCTGTTTTAGCAGCAACAGGGGGACCTGCTTGATATTATGCAGGTGGTTTTAATGTTGTAGCTGACTGGTGTACCTAAACATACCGAGGGAGAGTGCAGACCTACCCATCTCCAGGAACTCGTTGAAAAGGCTGAAAGCATCTGTGTTGACCAGGTGGTAGTTACGCATCCAGTCCTGAAGTTTGCAGGTGTCACATGGTTCAACACGTCCCTGTTCATCACGACAGGACTTCCTGTAACAGCGATTACACTTCCTCTCCAGCTTCCTTGCAGCGCGTTTGCCCAGACAGTTCTTCAACCAGCTGGAATACCCATGAATGAAAAGTCCGATATGTTCACACTTTGAGATAGATCTGATGAGCTCCAAGCTGGTGCTATCTGGCTCTAATGCATTACCAGCTGCTGCCTTGCAAAGATGTTAAATGAAAATGGCACACTCACGGCACAGTGAACTCAACAATGTTGTTGAGAATCTGTTTGAGCAGCATGATCACAGCCATCTGGATGAAGAGGTCTGTCATACAACCACTAGGATGGCACTACAAGACACAGCGAACATATCTGAGGGGTAGTACTATGGAGCAGTTATCCTGAATGAATGACTTACCACCGATTAAACCTCATTCTCACCTCCTCCAGTCTCCAACGAAATATACGCACATAGTTTCCTGGATGGCCGTTTATCCTGCAAGAAAAGAACATCCATTTTCATTTTAATTTGTACCTTCTTTAAAAACAAATTATGAACAAACTTAAGAAAAATATTAAGATATTGGTGAGTGAGGCTCACTGAACTGCAGCTATCCTAGCTACCTATTAAATTATTATAATCTTCCTGTCAGGACTTTGGACTCATTTGGTAAGTCCAACAACTTTCTGCGACCTCAGCATACATTATTTTGTCATTTATAAACTTACTGTATTACTTTCAAATATTCTGAAGGCAAGTTCCCATTACAACAACAACAACAAAAAAAATAAATAAAAAGGGGCTTTTGCACGTGCGTGGCCATTGCGTATGTGGTGCACTGCACATGTTGTGCACACACGTTCACAGTGTGCAGCGTGGAGCACCAAAAGTTTTTAGTTTGTTGAGCTTTGCGATGACCCTAGCGTACAGCCAATCACCGTTTCACCCTGGCTTTGCCTATACTCATAAAACCTCAGTGTGTAACCAACATTTCTGAATCTTCCCAAACTGTTCACTGGAGGAGCAAAACAACACACTGGAAATAATATTCATCCTACTTTAACATTCCAAAAATATCAGCTGAATAATTGGCTGACTTTTCTGCAGAAGGCGAAATTGTTGTTACACTGTTGCAAGAGAATCTTAGGGGGTCACAGAAAACAGTGCAACAACAGCAGAACATGACGTGACAGACAGAATGGACTATGACATAACACCGGCAGAATCTCTAGTCTTTGGTTTAGCTATTTGCCGCAGAATGAGTACTTTTAGTACTTTAAGCAGTTTTGATGGTAATACGTTTGTACTTTGTAATTTGAATTTTAAAGGACTTTTACTTGTAACAGAGTATTTTTACACTGTGGTATTGCTACTTTTACTTAAGTAAACCATCTGAGTACTTCTTGCACCGCTGCTGTTTTGGCAGCTCTCCATCATGTTGGGGGATTGCCCAAGTACACCCCTTCATGCCAAGGAGGAAGTCAGAGTACCCAGAGAAAACCCGCAAAGACACGGGGAGAACATACACACAAACTGCAAGTTTCTTGCTGTGAGGCAAAGGTGATAACCACTGCACCACCAAGTCATTTTACCTATCAGACCAATGTTTTAATGCCTTAGTTCACCTCCTGTGATATGAAAACATTCATTTCTACAGTCAGAGAAAATAAAAGTGTCTGTCCTGGTCAGATCTCTGTGATGAAGTCCAATATAAAAACTGACAAAACAAGAACTGACTTGAGGTCTTTTTGACTCATCAACTTTTAGCAGTCAGCCCGACATGTGACTTTATCACAGTGTAAAAATTTTAACACAGTATCAGTGTCTTTTATTAATGTTCATGGGTTAATGTGACCTTTCCAGAAAAGGTGTCAGAAAACACAGACTGACAGTTACAGAGTACCTGCCCAGGAAGAAGGCCACATAAAAGAGTGAGGAGAAGAGGGTGAAGAACTGGAAGGTGAACATCTTGACTGTGAAACTCCTCTCTCTGGCAGCATGGGAGTTTGTCTTCTCTGAATACACACCCCACACCGACATACAGAGAAAGCACATAGAAAAATGACATGAATGTAAGTGGTGAGATATTTAACCAAATGTCTTATTTGACTTGGTCTAGAGATCCATAAGTCAGAACTGTATTAATTAGACTTTACTGTCTTGATTTATAGCAAAACCACCAGCATTTCCAGTGTATTTCTATGTTTCTGTATTGCACTGTATACTTGCTAGTATGGTATAGCATAGGGAATAAAGCATTCAACTTGCTTCTCACCTATATCACACAGCTTGAGGGAAACCCAGCTGTTTACCTGCAAATGGATATGAAGAAAAGATACACAAAGAGATGAAAGGTTTTATACTTATTACATCAGTAGTAGGTAAGAGGACTGGCACATATAACAGCTGCTTTTAAGGTGCTTTCTTTTTTTGACATCCACATTGCAACCTGCCAAATCTCAGGTCTGTCTCCTCCATTTATACATCACTGTGTCATGAGTCCTAACCTAATTCATGTTGAAGTCATAGGACAACCTGCTGTTGTGACCTTTTACAGTCAGGTTATTTCCCATTGCCACTTCTGGACCCACAGAAGAAAGAGATAGCTGACACTAGGTACACTGACTCCTTTCTAGAATGTGGGATGAACACAACACTGACTGTGCAGGAGCTGCTGAAGACTGAGAATCTGTTGAAATAACAAATTAAAAACTAAAGTCTAGTGGGAGTTGGTGCTAGGGATACCAAGCTAGACTAACAAGTTTCCACTCTGTGAGTAAAACAAGCAAAGCAGCTGGATGAGTGCTCCTGTTGTAAAGAGAGTGATGTCTTAAATGACTAACAGTACAGAACCAAACCTGTGTGTGGTTGTGGAAAAGGGGTAAGATGTCTGGTATCAGTGTTCACAGGATAGGATATGAGTTGACAAAACATACCCGGGTCATGACCTGAATGGTGACATAGTGCAGCACAGCTCCCAGCATCATAGCCACTGTGCTGGCGTTTTCTCTCATAAACTCCCAGCTGACCATAGACAGGAAGGGGGCGATCACCACTCGAAACACCACCACAGCATGAGCGATACCAATGATCACCATCAGCTGAAACAGACGCATGTTTATCTTTTCCTCTTTTGTTAGCTTTTTCCTCTTTTCTGTGAAGTTGCAACCTGATTTGAAGCTTTTGAAAATATGTATTTTACAATAAAGTGTAGCCATAAATGTTTAACTAGCAATTACAACAGTAATAACATTAAACTGATCGTTTGGTTATGATGCAGTTTCTTTTTGGCATTACAGGTATGTGCCAAAAAATTAGAATATCGAGGGAAAGTCCATTTATTTCAATAATTTGTTTCAAAAAGTGAAACTTGTATGTTATATTAGTTCACTACACACAAAGTGAAATATTTCAAGCCTTTATTTGTTTCAATTTTGATGATTATGGATTAAAGACAAAAAAAAACCAAATCCAGTATTCCACAAAATTTGAATATCATGACAAAGTTCAACATTGTAGGCTCCCTGTGTCCCAATCTAGTCAGCTGATTAATGCAAAACACCTGCAAAGGTTTCCTCAGCCTTGAAATTGTCTCAGTCTGGCTTAGTAGGTTTCAGAATCATGGGGAAGACTGCTGACTTGACAGTTGTGCAGACGACCATCACTGACACCCTCCATAAGGAGGAAAAGTCTCAAAAGGCAATTGCAAAAGAAGCTGGATGCTCACAGAGCGCAGTATCAAAGTATATTAACAGAGTGTTAAGAAGAAGGGAAGAATGTGGCCAGAAAAGGTGCAAAAGTGACAGGGATGACCGCAGCCTTGAGAGGATTGTCAAGCAAGGGCGATTCAGAAATCTGGGGGAGCTTCATAAGGAGTGGACTGAGGCTGGTGTCAGTGCATCAAGA
>NW_018128257.1:124927-141100 GCF_001952655.1 Monopterus albus | reverse complement strand
AGCTGTAGCCCATGTCATGCAGACGTCTGTATGTGGTGGTTCTTGATGCACTGACACCAGCCTCAGTCCACTCCTTATGAAGCTCCCCCAGATTTCTGAATCGCCCTTGCTTGACAATCCTCTCAAGGCTGCGGTCATCCCTGTCACTTTTGCACCTTTTCCGGCCACATTCTTCCCTTCTTCTTAACACTCTGTTAATATACTTTGATACTGCGTTCTGTGAGCATCCAGCTTCTTTTGCAATTGCCTTTTGAGACTTTTCCTCCTTATGGAGGGTGTCAATGATGGTCGTCTGCACAACCGTCAAGTCAGCAGTCTTCCCCATGATTCTGAAGCCTACTAAGCCAGACTGAGACAATTTCAAGGCTGAGGAAACCTTTGTAGATGTTTTGCATTAATTAGCTGACTAGACTGGGACACAAGGAGCCTACAATGTTGAACTTTGTCATGATATTCTAATTTTGTGAAATACTGGATTTGGGTTTTTTTTGTCTTTAATCCATAATCATCAAAATTGAAACAAATAAAGGCTTGAAATATTTCACTTTGTGTGCAGTGAACTAATATAACATACAAGTTTCACTTTTTGAAACAAATTATTGAAATAAATGGACTTTTCCTCAATATTCTAATTTTTTGGCACATACCTGTAGATATGTGAACAGTTGCGAACACTGCTCTGATAGTCAGTAATCAATGATCACATCTCCACCCACAAAGAGACTTTTCCCGAGAAACATTCCATGAATTACATCTATCAAGTAGTGTTCCAACACACACTGCACAACACACACCACAGCCTCCAAAAACAACACACTTACTTTTAGGTATTACTCTACAAAGGGTTCAGTGTTGCGAGTGTGTGTCTTACCATAAGTGTTACCAAAATGAGGACCACAGTGCTTCGAAAGTAGGAGTGTACAAACTGTTTTGGTGTACAGTCTGGATCGTTGACTAGATCCAGAATCAGTTCCTCCTGTCAACACACACACATACATACAAGAAATGAGCAAACTCTATGCAGTGGTAAAGACAGGTCAATGAGGACATAAGCTCCAGAAAATCCAGTAAGAAGACAATAAGTTAAAGTTTTTCCAAGGCCAAGTGTTATGTTGCCAAATTAAGCTCAATGAAATGTAGACATAAAAAACAAAATAGGAAAATAATTTATAAAAACAAAAATACCACAAGAACATGACAAAATTATATATTAATAATTATGCAAACAGCAGTACCTCTTCTTCAGACCAGTCATAGAGCTTCCATTGAGAAACATGTCTGGCTTTGGTTCTCTTCCACAGCTCCAGGAACGTAGTGGCTGAAAATACACAGAAGAGGAACTCTGCATTAAAACAGATTGCATTAGATTAGACATCACAATAGATCAGATCATAAACTCACCCCAGATTGCCATGAACATAGCAAAAGCTACAGTGCCCTCATTGTCAAAGAGATGGCTGACCTGCGTGGAAACAAACACATTGAGTATGACACTAGGAGGGACAATCAAAAATCTTTAACCACCAAACACAGGACTGGGTTTAATGTTTGTGTCTAAAGTCCTACCAAACCTCTTCAATAACACTTCTTTGTAGCAAAAGAGGATAAATTCTTTAGACAATCTAACATAACTTGTGAGGTTCAAGACGGACCGATTATAGGGCCACTACTTTCTAATCTATATCTTCAGTGGTGTCATCAGGAGACACAGCATCTCTTTCCACAGCTATGCTGATGACACTCAGCTTTATGCGATCACCACGCTTGATGCCAGGACCAATTAATGCACTTTTCAAATGTATTTTAGATATCAGTGGTGGATGTGATAAAACCTTTTACAGCTCAGCCAAGACAAGACTGATATTTTATTTATAGGTTCAAAGCTTAAAATGAGAAACCGGACACAAAGGAGTGACGCCGAGCCAACAGACCAGAATCTTTGGTGTCAGCTTTGACTCAGAACTGAATTTTAAACTTCATGTGGGGTTAGTCACCAAATCTGCCTGTTGTCATCTTCAAAATATCACTAAAGTGCATCCGAGTGAAACAGAGACACTAATGCATACTTTTATATCCAGCAGACTGGACTATTGCAATGCTCTGTTCCGGTCTAACTATGAATGGAAGGAAGGATGGATGGATGATGGATGGATGATAAAAGACAAAAACACAAGAGCAAAAGAAATAAAATTGTTTTACACTTAACTTTAACTCGACCAAGTTATCTATGGATAGATGGATTTGGCTTAAAACATCAAATGTTTATCATAACACCTTCAATTAAAAACTTGGTTCCACCAGGAAACACAGATCCAATGAAGAGACAGTATCGAGTAGTATTAGGGCATGTGTGCGTGTTCTTGTACTTGCTATATAGTGAGAATAAAAAAAAAAGTATTTTTTTGCTACAAAGTGGGGACATTTTCGGAAATTGAGGACAATTTGGCAAGTCCTCACTTTCTGAAAAATCTTTTTGAGGGTTAAAACTTGGTTTTAGGGTTCAGGTTAGGTATTGGGTGTTAGGGTTATGATAATAATAATAATAGTTTATTTATACAGCACTATAGAACTCCGCAGGAGCACAAAGTGCTTCACAAGAGGACACTAATACAAGACAATACTAAAACAAAAACCTAAACAGAGTAAACTACAAATTATTAAAAATACCCAAAATAAAAGACATCCCTATCAGAATAAGAAACAGCATAAAACAACAGGAAAACATTAGTTAAGATTAGAACGAGCTAAATACCAAAAGCCTGTCTAAAAACATGGGTTTTCAGAGTCGAATTAAAAGCTTCCAGCTCAGTTTAGGCCCAAAGCTCTGGCGATAGGGAGTTCCAAAGCCTGGGGCCATACACGGAAAAAGAGCGATCTCCCCATTTTTTGTACCTAGCCCGAGGGACAACCAGGGACAGGTGTTCTGAGGAGCGCAGGGTTCTGCGTGGCACACAGACAGAGAGAAGATCCGATATGTATGGCGGAGCAAGGCCATTCATGGTCTTAAAAACAAATAGTAGTATTTTGAAGTTAATTCTGTACTGTATTGGCAGCCAATGTAGTGAGCGAAGCACAGGGGTGATGTGGACATTGACAACAGTCGAGCTGCAGCATTTTGAACCAGTTGAAGCTTCCGCAGAAGACACAGAGATTCTGACATAGAGGGCATTACAATTCAAGACGCAAGGTGATGAAGGCATGGATGGCTTTTTCTAAATCGGCATACAATAAAAAAAGGCTTCACCTTTGTTACGAGTCTCAAATGATAACTGGTTTTAACCATGGATCTGATCTGCTTATCAAAGTTAAAATCACTGTCAAAAACGACTCAAAGGTTCCTCACAGCGCCAGTGCATGCAGGTGCTAGGGCACCTAAACTAGGTACTACAGCAATGAAGTCGGGGCTGAAAACGATGTTTTCTCTCTTGTCCTCATTTAAGTGCAGAAAATTCTGCGATAGCCAGAGTTTTATGTCACGTATACAATTTTGCAGCAGTGTAAGTTATGATTAGGTATTTCCTATGGTTAAGATTAGGGAATGCACTATGTCAGTGAGTCTCCTCGCTAAGACAGAAGTACAAATGTGTGTGTGTGTGTTTGACTCACAATGGCAAATAAAAGTCAGAGTATTTAAACCTCTTTTATTTCAGCCTTTCTTATTTAATCATTTTCTCACCAGTGGCCCACGGTTACCCTTTCTACTCATGGACATGTGTGGTTAAATGAGATTATTATTATTATTATTATTATTATGTAGAAATGAGGCCTGCACACCATAAATAGCCCAATTATTAGCTTGTTTTTAGTAGTTTCACATAAACCTATGATGACATCATTACTGATACTCTTTTGTGTTACAGTAACGGTTTAAGTGAGTTGCAGTCATATACTATACAGTTATACTTTAGTGTGAACTGACACCAACCGGTTGCAGGGAAGAGAATAAAGTGACAGATAAGAGAGGTCCACCTTAGCATAGGTACAGGTGTCTGACAGCTGCCACACTTTACAGTTGTTATCACAGCGAGGGCACATTGTGATGTTGGAGTGACACACTTCCTTTCTGAGGACACACAAAGATTAAGGTGTTAATGAACATAAAAAGTCTTGCTGTATTAGTTACTCACAGCTACTGCTACTTGTCTGCACAGCTATGATTAACAGAAACAGCTGGCTTATCATGGCTCTCCTGAAGTAATGTATCTTTGAAAGTTTTTTTTATATTACCACTAGAAGTCCCATAGGTCATACATTTTAAAATTATATACATCTTTAAATGCACTGACATTACAAATGGACCCTTTGCCACATAATGCGACTTCCGTATACAGTATATTAACAGTCGCAAGAAAAAGTAATGGCACCGTTTGCAATTTTCTGATTTTCTGCATAAATTGGCCATGAAACATGATCTGATCTTCACCAAAGTCACAAAAATCAACAAACTCAGTATTTCTAATCTGATAAGACACAGTCATGATCTTTCCTGTCTTTATTGAACACACCCATTAAACATACAAAGTGATGGTGGAAAAATTAATGGCAACCAGGTTTCTAATGTCACTAAATGGCAACTAGAGTCAAGGGTTAGCAAACCTGGAAAAGCATCATGATTTGTGCCTGCTTTGCTGCCTCTGGACCTGGACCTCTCACCATTGTGGAGGGGAAAATGAATTCCCAAGTTTATAAAGGTATCCTACAGGAATGAATGAATGTCAAGGTGAATGTCTGCAAGCTGAAACTAGGAACAAGCTGGGTGATGCAGCAGGACAATGACCCAAAACAATGAAGTAAATCTAACACAAAATGCTTCAGCCCAAAAGAAATGCTGTGGAATGACCTCAAGGGAGCCGTTCACACCAGACCATAGGTGTAGTGTTGCCAAAATGCTCCAGAATGACGCTCCGCCACTTTCTTTTCTCCAACATTTTTCCTCTGGTTGAAATTCATAATGTTGCATTATTGCATTTGAAGATCCAGTTCAATTAAATTTCAATTTTATTTACATTGCACCAATCCACAACAAAAGTCATCTCAGGACACTTTACAAAGTAAGGTCTAGACATTATTATTATTATTATTATTATTAAGGAAAAACCCAACAAATCCCATATCAGTAAAGTGTATGTCCTGCAAAATGGAATGCTCTAAGTTGTAATAATAAAATTTAAGATGTGGTGATTGATGTGCAATTGGCAAGTGTTTGTGTGTTTTGTTCATCCACATTTCAGGAAATCACATTGTATGATTTTTAAAGAATTTATTTGTCTTGCACTGCTGAACATAAGTATTTGAACACCTGAGAAACGGCAAGAATTCTGGCTTTCAAAGACCTGTTACTGTGCAGCAGAAACAGACTTTACATTTAACTTAAGTGATGTTGGAATTTCAACAAACTGTTTTACCTGTGAGTGATCAGCTGTAGGTCTATGTGACACAAGCAGGGCACAACATGGCCAAACTCTGGCACATGCTGACCAGTTGCAAGTCTCACACACAGCTGATGTGTTCACTATTGTTGGCTGACATGTAAATCAACACGAAGCAGGAGCAGCTCAGGAGGAGCTTAACACTGCAGTGGAGACCATTTATTTCCCTATAGATTTAGGCGGCATTTGATGATTGGTCATGACAAATATTGTGGGGGACAATTTTCTGTTTTTCATATTTTGGGTGGGACCTATCCTCTGTGGAGATTACACCCTAGTTATGGCTGTAACATTCACCCTGTGACAAATGGCTACTTATTCATATTGTTCTGCCACACCAGAGAATAAAGTCAGTCTAACATTTGATCGTGTGAGCAATTACAGTTGCTAACCTACGAAAAGTGTTTACATGGCCCTTGAAACAAGCTACAACTTAACCATGCGTGTGCACATTCGCACGTCACAGGTGTGCTCTGGTACTTCATCAAATAGCACTACACCTCTGTAGCAGATGTCCTAAGAATATGGCTGAGCTGAAGCAGTTCTGTGAGGAAGAGTAGGCCAAAATTCCTCCTGAGCATTGTGCATGTCTAATCCACATCTACAAGAAGAGCTTGCTTGAGGTTATTATTGTTGCCAAAGGTGGTTCAACCAGTTATTAAAACACTGTTGCCATTACTTTTTCCACCATCATTTTGTATGTTTAATGGGTGTGATCAATAAATACATGAAAGATCATGACTGTATATCAGCTTAGAAAAGTTGTGTTTGTTGATATTTGTCAGATCAGATGACATTTCATGACCAATTTATGCAGAAAACCAGGAAATTGCAAACAGTGACATTACTTTTTCTTGCAACTATATGTCAACTCACATGAGAGGGCTGGTGTTAAAAAAGGCAAGTCCATAAAGAAACACCACAACACCTACAGCAGCAGCTGGAGCCAGCAGCCTGGTGTACCAGCCCAGCCACAGGTAATACAGAGCCACCTTCTCTCCAAAGTAAGACCTGTAGAGAGGAAAATAAAATGCTCCAGAAATGCATAGGCAAGAGTCATGCTGGCAAGACAATCCACATTTGACCAATTTATGGTGAGGAGACTAGAATGATAGAATTCTTCAGACATGAGACAGGTAGTGAAATTCTGGGTTTTCACTCAGCCTCTGAATTTAAACACTTTGGTCTTTAAGAAGGGATGACATGTCATTCCATCTAGCTGGTTTTAAGAATACAAGTCCAAGTGAGAGACTATTTTTTACACTGAACTTGTAAACATAGCTGGACATTTAGGCACGTTTCATTTCCCCTGTCTATGCATTCCTGTACACATGTCATGATCATCTGTCTAAACCAGAGGTATTCAAACTCTGACGCTGTGGGTCTACAATTAGGCTAAATTAAGACAACTGCTCTCCCTGTAAGAAACAAAAAGCATAATAGATTCACTGACTTGACATCACTAATTGGTTGTCCTTTACACAGAAGCGCCCATCGAGCCCACTTCTTGGTCAGCCCTTTCTGCATCTTTCTCTGAGGATCATAAAAAAATTAAACACACAGACATTGAGTTTTGAGTTTATGTCATAATACACTGATTACGTTTCACATCAACATGTCAAAATCTGGGCAAAAATGATTTTCATGATGTGTCTATGTCCTGTGTTCATCTTCACAGCTCTTATTTCCAATAGCACAATAGCAGTGAACTGTTTTTGTAACAGATAGAACCACATGAAAATCATCTTGAATCAGGATCTTCAGCATTTGAAACAAACTGCTCAAGAAAAATATGGTGTGTCAGTCTGAACAGATTACAGCTGATTTGCCAATATCTCAGAAACATATTTAATATTTATAACTAATGATTAGTTAGTTAAGCAACATGTCATATACTTTGCTGCTGTGTATAACTATTTTTACTGTGTACTGTATACTGAGCATCTCTGGCAACATTTCTTTCAGGATGAATTCCGTTCCATATCCGATCTCATGTTTATGTTGCAGCTGAGCGAGCACTGAGCAGCTGTTCATTTAGGTAAATAGGAGTATCAGATCTGGCTTGGTGTCAGCAGATAATCACTATAAAAGGCCTGGGATCAAGACAGCAGCAGTCAATCTGACTCACCTCATGGAGGCAGAACTCGGTTTCAAACACATTGCTTTTCAGCAGTTCCTCCAGGTTCTCTGGCAGAAGAAAACACAGTGTCTGCATGAAAAGCTACTGGGTTTTCTGTTACCAATCACACGTTTCACATCCGTTCACTTATCAGTATTCATAACTGCCTGGTGAAAGTCTGTGTGCATGAGATACCGGTATGTTTCTGGATGCTCTACACAGCCACAGATTATACATGTAAGCTTTTCTAAACTAATCACACTCACCTCCTGTGTTGATGAAGGTCTGATGAAGGATGAAATGGACAATTCGGATCCTGGAGAAAGTTTGATTCAGTTTAGCATAAAGTGCTTTACAGAATAAACTGTTAATTATTTTTTTTATTTTTTTTTTACATGCAACAAGTGAGCAACATGTTGTTCCCTTGACTATAAAATGATGGAAAGGTCACATTTTAGCTAAATTGTAAATATACTGTGCAATGGAATTTGTTTTCCTTACAAATGCAAAGTGACTATAACGTGACACATCCATATTTTTTAGGCCTACATGTGCAAAACAGTTGAGCAGGAATAATAAAAAAGTCATCGTTATGCATAACGTAGAAAATAAATGCTATCCCATACAGCAACAAAGTAGCAGATGCTTCAACTAAATCCAGATGTCCACTTTAATCATCAGTCTGAGCTCAGACAGGACAGAAATGGATTCATCTGAGGTCAGAACAGTGTGTGAAGTCTGTTCCTCCCGTTGATGGGATCTCCAGGTCCGCTACAAGATATTCAGAAAAGCTAACCATCCTGAGTGACTCACAGTCCCGTAAACTGCAGTGCATTTCTGGGACACATCATGCAGCCTAAACTGAACAACTTACTGTTTAACAAACTCCTGAAGCACTGAGAACCAGCTGACCAAATTAATAGAACAACTGCACATTTCTCTATTATTTTGTCCATCCCATTTTATGTCACTGTGGTTAGGCTAAATGCAGTACTGTGTGCGTATGTGTTAGTTACCTGGTAGTCTGGCTGACAGCTCTACTTGTTTCAGAACAAAGGCTGCGGGGGTAAGAGACTTTAGTCTCACTGACATCTCCCCTTGTTTCAGAATAAGGGTTGCAGGAGTCGGAGACTTTGAGCAGATACTGGTAGTCTTCAAACATCCCCCTGGGAGCACGCAGGCCGAAGAACAGTTTGTTCTCATGGAGAAGTGTCTAACACACACATGAATGGGTTATCTTTTACCTCTTTCAGACTGAGATCCTGGTATACTGACATTAAATTGACTCTTCATTATGAGAGCTTTGCTTATTTACACTAAACCAAACAAAGCCAAAAATGTTCTATTTAGGCAGCTGCCAGTATCCCAGTAGTGGAGGCATGATGTTTAACATGACATTCAGGGTGACTAGTTTCCTCCTTATTAGATATTAACTGTTGTTTAAAAGATTTAAAAGTGTTGCTACTTTACTACCTGAACTGCTGGCATAATACAGGGTCAACAACGGCCCTCTATTCTGGGTCTGTATCTGTTATATAGACTGTCATGGCACCAACATGCCACCACAATTCCATCTTGACAAGGTAGCTTTTTATTCACACAGTCATTCATACTACATCACAGTATGTGCCAGGTCACCGTGTTGTGAAGTGACTCACAGTGATGCTGATGTTTTTCTTCTCGAGTTCCTGGATGAAGGCTCTCTGTCTCTGAGCCCTCTGGTCTTTGTCATCATCCACCTTGTGGGCCACCAGGACATAATCAAATGTCCTCTGAGGAGGCTGTTCAAACACAAAAACACCCACAGTGATAATGGCCACTATACTGTAGGTAGAAATACAATCATTACTGACTTGACTTTTACAGGTTACACTCCTTTCAGACTCTCTGACATCATAACCACCTCACTCAGTGATTGGTCAACTGTGTGATGGGGAGGTGGGATTCCAGCCTTTTTCCATTTTGAGGTTGTGAGTTCTGTTGGTTCTGTTGTCTAGTTCTTTTACATACTCTAAATTTAAGTATGTGGACACTGTCCATTTGTACTTCTGGCAGTGGGACTGTTTTTTATGTTTAGGCCTTTTAGTTACACTAACTCTTAAATGCTACACAATACAGCAGCATCCTGTCTTTTGGTAAGAAGGCCTTTTCTACTTTCAACAGGACACAAAGCCAGCTCCATAAAGAAGTGGTTTTCCCAGTTTGGTGTAGAAGACTGGTGTGCACAGCGGCCTGACTTCACCATCCAACATCTTTGAAATGACCTGAGAGCCATTCAGTGTGTTTACCTGCATTTAAGTTAAAAAGTCAGAATGAAAGAAGAGGTCATTACAATGCATACTTGGATTTAAAATAATTCCATCCAAAGTCCTCTGAACATCTGACCGATTCTTAAATTCAGAAACATTATGGTTTGAAGTCCATACACCGCTCATTCACTGTGCTGCAACACACAACTAAAAAAGTCAGGACCAAAACAGTGTCTTCTGTTATTATTATTGTTCATATCAGAAGAGACCAATATTGTTGTCAGCAGTCCAACCCCACACTGAGCACAAAGACCAGGGGCAGATGAAAACTGCCCTCCAACACCTCTACTCCTCTGTCTTATCTACATGTTCTATCTTGTTAGCAAACAGGCTAGTCACCTGCTCCTTCAGTGAATCAGCCAGGATCTGTTCAAAGAAGCAGGTTACACCTGTTTACCACAACATTATGACCACCTGCCTAATACTGTTTAGATAGGAGTCAATGCGGCAGTTGGTTGGCACTCGTGTCACTCTGCAGCTCACTGTGCATCTTATTCTGTTTGCTTCTACCAGGAAGAGCACAAATGTGTCTCCAATTCAGTGAAAGCCCTCTGACAAGTTACAGAACATATTTATACAAATTCAACAGCCTCCACACTAAGTGTGATATCAATACTGAATGTTTCTTTTCATAGAGATCAATGTACAGTTTCTCATTTTCAACCATTTTAACAAAGATTCAAACAAAATGGAATCGTTTGAAAAGGATGAATGAAATTTAAATGTTTAATCTACAGTAGGTCGACCTCATCATCAGTGACCCTGTCGCCGGTTCACTGCTGCTGCATTTTCACTATAAAAACCTAACCAGCAGTACACCCCATACTTCCCTTAACCATCATCACCAAGCATAGCCTCTGGGGTTGATGCGGACCATCCTGCTGTGTTTTTCCAGTGTATTTTCTTTCTATCAGTCTCTGTTTAGAAGAGGGAGGGGCTGCTCCCCTCTCACATATGCAGTCAGCTGTGTTTACACACTGTGCTTGTAATGCTAATGCTTGAGGAGTAAAGATGCAGACATTTAAGCAATCATGGGTGACTGCTCTGCAGGCACACCCCCTCCTCTGAGTTAAATTGAATTGAACTGAAAGTAAAACTTGGATCATGTCCTGTTGTTCAGATTTGCAGTAGTGAGGAAGGCTGAGAAACCAATTAAAGTACAGGAGGAAACTGCGAGCTCCAGTTATGTTTTCACATTCCAATAAGCCAAATACAACATGTAAATGGGACACCAGACATGAAGAGGTTCACTGTTTAATCTTAAAAGATAAAACTCTGTACATGTTCATATTACACAGGTTCATTTGTTCACAAAGTCAAAGAGGTCATTTCTGCCTACAGCCTGCCTTTGGTTATCATGTTAATGTATGAAAAGTTCAGACAAGAGGCGTACAGAGATGATCAGTGGAGTCTTACCGTAAAAGGAAGTAAAGGCTCAGTGCAGTTACCATCCTTCTGTCTGTCCCACAGCTCCATGTCTTGCTTTAACACACAGATAGGTTTACATTGTAACTACTGTACACATACTGTATGGTATAAGCATAGTGATTTTGCTTTCTCATATTACAGAGCTCTTACAGGTAATACATTTAGACTCACCTGGTCTGCTATGAACTGTTAGCTTATGGTGGCTGATGTTAGCAAATCTTAGGTACATTTTCATGCATAAAACATTACTGAGTTTAGAGACTTTGTCTGTTCTCCACTGATACTATAGTTTCAGTAGTTTTCATTTTAACCAAGTGCTAAACAGCACTTGTTGTGTTATGCCATATCCCATAATTATCTTTTGAACCATTCAGCTATATTTGTATCATCCGGCTTTAAAGAAAAAAAAACTTGTCTATCTTTTAAAAACAAAATCACAGCAAATAAGGCATGGAAAGAAACAGCATCATTGTGGAGACAATCTCCTATAGTAAGGGATAGAAAGAATCTTCTGCTAGATGTGATCACTATCCAGACGGTTAAACAGTCATGCAAAATATGTTTCACCCTGTGTGTGAAACTCCTGCTATCCAAACTATTCTAAGTTTCTGACCTCTAAGGCATTCCTTAATGCATCATGAAAGTTGTCACCCCACCCTGTAACTGTACAAAGGCAACAAACAATGAAAAGAAAAACTAAGCATACTGGTTTGCTGATTTGGCTAAATGAAATAATGCTGAAAAAAAGAAATGTGTCCCCACAGAATTCATGAACAATAAAATGCGCTCACTTCTGTCCACTCAGGTTTTTTTTACCATCCATAGCCTGGTTTCCAAAACATTTTCAGTTCAAGACCCAAAAGCGAAATGAATTTTTACATCTGCATGTATAAACTACTGATAGTGAACACAACAAAGCCTGCATTTAAAATGCAGCTTATTTGAAATATATTTATTTCATTATAAAACTACATTAGAGCAGTAATGAAATTGCTGAAACTAATGTTACATTTCTCACCACCTCATATGAAACAAACATCATTTGACTGTCAGACAACAGCATCATCATCAGACTGACTTAGTTTGAGTGGACCTAAAAAACTGGACAGTGGAGTGAAGTGTACAGGAAAATATTCTGAGTGATCATAACAGAATCCTCCAGCACAAAAACATGAGCAAAAAGACCTTTGTTTGTTTGTTTGGCCTTAGTTTGTAATGTATCTAATTCATTTTTTCACAACTCCAATGTATGCACAGCTGTGGGAGCAATATTCAGCAGCTGGCAGGTTCAGACCTGCCCAACATACTGAGCTCTCCCACTGTTTTTCTATTCTACAGCCTTTAACGCTTTTCAGTCCTCATACATTTCACAGTGGAGACAGGTCCATAGATAAACCTGGCTACTATTCTGGGAGAGCAGTGGGATATCCTGGATCGACAACAGGCCAATACTGCAGCGAACTTTAAACATGGGTGAGACTCCAAGTGACAAACAAGTTTCACTTCTGATCTGTTGAGCCCCACCACCACCACACACAAACGGTGTGTCATTCAACTGCAGTTAGAGTGTATATACAGCACTCACCTCTTGATAGTCATACTTCACCTGCAGTAATACAATTTCTATTTGCTTTACAGCTAAACAAACAAATTAATTAATACATTTAATCACTTAGTAATCAAGAATAAATTAATCAGCAACACTGTTTAAAAACTGATTTGCTTTTTTTATTCTGTATTGTTATAAAAAAAAGATTTTTGGAGTGTTGTTTAGACAAAACAAGACATTTGAAAACCACCACTTTCCTCTACTAGCTGATATTTTATCAAACAAACAAATTATTGGACAAAACAATAAAACAATCAACTGATACTGAAAATAACTTTTCACTTCCAGCTGCTTTTGTCTGCTTGTTTCAGCCAGTTTAAAACTTTATGATACTGAAATATAACAGGTGGCTTGCATGTTTAACCAAAGTATCAGTGCAATAATGAATCATGAAAGAGCCAAGTGGATTAGAATACCTGTTGTTAGAAGACTAACCCAGAACTTGTAAAATGCACTCATAAAGTTAAGCTAGGCCAGGGTACATAAAGTCTGTTTACCTCGCGGGTTGTGGAGAACATGTCGGAGGTTGTTCCAGAGTTCACGTGAAGATTGGTCAGAAGAGAAAACTATGTCCAGCAGCTGTATCCGTTTCAGTGACGCTGCAGCTCCATCACACCTTTGTCGTTTACATGAAGCAGTAACGTCCGTCATAAACAAATATTAAACATTCACCTAATCAATAACCCTTCTCTTCACTTCACTTCCGTATATTTACAGGTGAGCACGGCACCACGTTTAAGTGCGCGTGTGAAAGGTGTAAGATGCCGCTCCACCTGAAGCCGCTGACGTCACTGTAAATTAAAAGCAGTATTGGTGATGCGTTCAAATCCCGCGGGAAAGATGGAAAATTTTATTTAAAAAAAATATTTTCCAGATCGCTTTGAAATACTTTGGAAAATACTTTCAGATTGTCTGATAAAGCTAAATATTCACCAACTCACTACAGTGAGACATTTGTTAAAGCTTATTTTAATTACTAATTAATACACACATTTTCATAAAACTCATAGAATTAACCTCAGTGGTGGAAGGTAACCAAGCACATTTAAGATACAGTATTTGTACTTTCCTTGAGTATATTCATTTAATGTTACCTTATACTTTTTCTGTACTACATTTCAGAGGGCAGTCCTAACTTTTAACTGCACTACATTAATCTATACGTCCGACAGCTGCAGTTACTTTACAGATTTACAGACTTTACATTAAAATCATATCTGCTTTAAATTATGATCCATTTAATTAAACTACACACACACACACACACACACACACACACACACACACACACACACACATATACACATATAAGTAACAGTAGTATAAAAAGTCAGCTTCGCCTTAAACAGTTACTGTACAACATTAAATTGATGTGTAAATGTTGTCAGTTGTGTGATATTTCAGTTTTTCCAATAATGACATGTTACAATATAACAAATGTGTGTAAAATGAAACAAATTAAATACAACAATTAAATTGAAATGAACTACGTTTCACTGTTATGTTTTACATCAGATTAAAGTCTTCATACACGTTGTTTATGGAACTAATGGTTTATAATTAAATTAGCTTACAACCATTCACTATAATAACAAGGTAATATGTTTTTATTGTGACAGTGTAATTCACTGAAACTTCCTTGTATATAAATATAAAGCTGGCACTTTCTCTAGTGCTTTGTGAAGACACAATGATCTTTCTCCACACTGCACTGAATATGTCACACGTGGCACCAGTGAGTCACCTGTCCATCAGTTAGAAAACATTTCAGTACTGTACTTACAGAGAAGCTGGGTCTGTTCCACGAAGCAGGGTCACATGACAGTCTGGAGTGTATCCAGGTTTTTATCCAACAAGCTACTTCTTGGAAGAAATACCTGAACATACCTCACACCATTGTTTGTGTTTGTGAAAAGCAGCACATTCATTTTTAAAGACAGCCCTCTTTACATATTGTTATGAGTGTTTAAGCCTGACAACAAACAGCAGGAGGTTTTATCTCATGTAATCAGAAAACAGTTCTCTATTGGACAGTAGTTTTTACAGTGTCACTGACTTCAGCAGCTCTGAAGACCGAATGCAAACCTCCCAGACCAACAACAGTTGCTGACTTATAGATGCAGTAACTGAACAGTGTGATCAGTCAGTCATTTACTGCTTAGTTGTATGTAAACTACAGACTGTGTATAAATGCAAACCACAGACACATTAAACACTGATAAATGCAGCCACATAACAAAAATTGGTAAATTGGGGTCTGCACTGATTTATGATGAGGAAGTCAGACTCTTTGAAAACACACTGATACACAGCATATTGATATTGTGCTTGTGTGACCAGTAGCTACCTCACAGATTACACACAGTATACACTCAGTGTCCACCATACAGTCAGGAAAAAAATTATTTGAACCCCAGCTGATTTTGTAAGTTTGCCCACTAACAAAGAAATGATCAGTCTACAATTTAAATGGTAGGTTTATGTGAACAGTGAGAGACACAATAACAAAAAAATCCAGAAAAATGCATTACAAAAAAAGTTATAAAGTAATTTGCATTTTCATGAATGAAATAAGTATTTGATCCCTTTGCAAAACGTGCTTTAGTAGTTGGTGACAAAACCTTTGTTGGCAATCACAGAGGTCAGATGTTTCTTGTAGTTGGCCACAAGGTTTGCACACATCTCAGGGGGGATTTTGACCCACTCCTCTTTGCAGATCTTCTCCAAGTCATTAATGTTTCATGGCTGATGTTTGGCAACTCGAACCTTCAGCTCCCTTCACAGATTTTCTATGGGATTAAGGTCTGGAGACTGACTAGGCCACTCCATGACCTTAATATGCTTCTTCTTGAGCCAATCCTTTGTTGCCTTGGCCGTGTGTTTTGGATCATTGTCATGCTGGAATACCCAACCACGACCCATTTTCAATGCCCTGACTGAGGGAAGGAGGTTCTCACCCAAGATTTGACGGTACATGGCCCCATCCATCCTCCCTTTGATGCGGTGCAATTGTCCTGTCCCCTTGGCAGAAAAACACCCCCAAAGCATAATGTTTCCACCTCCATATTTGACAGTGGGGACGATGTTTTTGGAGTCATAGGCAGCATTCCTCCTCCTCCAAACACGGCGAGTTGAGTTGATGCCGAAGAGTTCGGTTTTGGTCTCATCTGACCACAACACATTCACCCAGTCTTCCTCTGAATCAGTCAGATGTTCGGTGGCAAACTTCAAACGGGCCTATAGATGTGCTTTCTTGAGCAGGGGGACCTTGCAGGCACA
>NW_018128257.1:96725-124599 GCF_001952655.1 Monopterus albus | reverse complement strand
TTTTTTGTTATTGTTGTGTCTCTCACTGTTCAAATAAACCTACCATTGAAATTGTAGACTGGTCATTTCTTTGTTAGTGGGCAAACTTACAAAATCAGCTGGGGTTCAAATAATTTTTTCCCTGACTGTATTACAGATAATACAAAATCCAGTTTTTGGTTTACAAGAAAAATATAAAGTGTGATTCTGTCCCAGATTGTTTTATTTAGCACAAGTTTGGGTCTCAGGTAATAAACTCAACTGGCAATTTTTGCTGGCATGTGAAATTTTAGTATTATATTTTGTTATAATTTTGCATCACATATAAATTTTTGATTTGATCTTTTTAAAAATGTTTTACAAAGCAGGTTGAACTAATTTCTAAACAGCTTTAGTTCACCAAACTACATGTCTCCCTAGCGGTTTCATTTAAAATTCTACAATGAATCTAATGTGGAAAGTGTATTCTGGAAAGATTCAAGATGAATATCATTAGTAATAAAAAAATATTCATGTCATTTTGTAGATTAAACAAAGAAACTCTATTTTTCTTATTTTTTCACTGTTTGTATACCAGTTTTTTGGAATGGTGTGCATTTTTTTCTGGTTGTGGTTTGAACAAGACTGAATAAAAACTGGATGTCAAGAATAGAATTGACATTGTTACATATGAAACTGGCCCAGAAAATCTAATTCAATTTGTTCACATATCCATGAAAAGATCAGTGGTGCATCACTTGAAGAAAAAAGGATTGGACTTGGGTGTACCTGACAGCTCCATTCTCGTTTGTCCCTCTATAGAATAAGGTAGTATAGCTAATGAATGGATGAATAACTTGAAATATGGTTTATTTTTTATTTTTGTCAAATGATGTGGCTAGAAATGTAAATATTGTACACTTATTCTCATTGGCAATGAATCACATTTTTCACTTTTTGTACAATAAACACCCTTAAGGTTTTCTGAAAGGATGGCACAGAGGACAATACAAATCTTTTATTGAACGACAAACCATCCCAAAATACAGAACAAGACATGCAAATCAAATAAGAAACCACCAGCTCACGGGGTCTGATGCCTCTCAGTCTGAACAGCTGAGCATAAACTGGATCAAACTTTTACTGTCCTTGGCTCATTTTTTTTTAATTCAAACTAAAACTGAAGTAGTTTTCAAAAATGAAAACCTCTGTTGGCCTGATCCCTTTCAGGCTGATTTGGATTCAGTTAACTGTTTACTGAACCCCACCCCAAGTATGCTGCCATTCCGCTGCCACCAGAAACCGTCCCATACTAAGACCAGCCGAGTGGCTCTCTGCCTGGGCTGCCTGGCACCAGTACACGTTTGTGTTTCCACTGCAAAATATGAGTGTTGCTCTTGCAGAGTACGTCACAGTGCCCTCTTCATGTGACCAGAACATACATCAACAGTAGGTGCACAACAGAGCAAACATGGATTTGACAAATATAGCTTCTGTATTGGCATCCTTTTGCTTCTTCATAATGTGCTGCCATCTTCTTTATTTCTTTTGTTTTAAAGGGAGCGGCTCTCTTTTTTCAGCTGAGACACTTCCTGTTGTTCAAGTTTTCTCTCAGAATGCAGTGACGTAAATGGCCAGGTTAGGGATAGGGTTGCACGCTTTGGGACCTACTGCTCAGGGCCAGATATCACTCTTTTCAGCCCGGTTTCAGCATGAGTACGATCCAATGGAAACACGCAGACCCTGCTATGGTATGGTATGGGTATGGTGTGGTTGCCAGTGGCAGTGGACTGACGACATTGCTACTGTTAACCTGCCAATCTTTCATTTCCAGAATATATTCTATTTAGAGAAATAACAGATTAACCCACCAAGTCCACAGGGATGTTTGTAATGAGGTCTTTGATTTCAGACAGAAGTAGCTTCTCACTTCTTCTTGACTGTTGATGTATTCTACTGGTGGCCTTTATCTGCCATAGTGAGCTAATGCAGCTAACATTAGCTCTATGAGTTGGTTAAAAACAGACTGAGGCAAACTTTTAAAATGGTGAATTTTTTAACAGGACTTGTCACCCCGCAAACTGTAATTAAATAATGAAATGCTCTCTGGCCTTTTACTATAGATACTTAGCCAGACATGCTAACAACTAACTTCAGAAACACAACAGGTAAATCCCAAATCCCTTATTTGATCATTCCTCACTTCAGTCATCCTGAAAGCCAGCCCTGTGTGCCATCTGGAGGACGTAACAAAGCTCTTACTCCTGCTCTGAGAATCGAGGGGTGAGGAGGTTGCTGTAGGAGCCATAAGCAAGGATACACAAGAGCGTCCTGCACAGAAGTCTTTTATTGACCAATGTGCCCCTTTATCAAAAATGAGTTGGTGATTGGATGCTTCAGATGAAGGCTCTGAGAAAAGGACATCTCATATCCATAGGAACAACCTCTCTCCTCACATTTTTTCCTCACTTACATTGGTTAGACTAAGACACAAGGAAAGGATGCAAGTTAACAAAACATGGATGCAATTAAGGGAATTGGGATTTACCCAACTTCTCAACTGGCTGCAGTGATGTACAGGTGTACTACAGTACAATGTGACATCACTGTCAGGTGTCATTACAGGGGCACACAGCTATGAATCACACTGGGTGTGGTCAGAGGCGACATGGGACATACAACCTCTGCTGTTAATTTAGTGTGTAAGCGTGCTATGGAACAGGTTTGAGAACAGTTAGATTTGACTGCTGTTTGTATTATGACACTGACAAAGTTGTGTCATGGTTAGTTGTCCTCTTGCTCTGAACTCTTCCTGTAGTTTTTACTTTTTGTCTTTCTGAAGGAGGTGAAGCCAGGGTTGGCCTCTTTTTCCTCCTCCTCACCTTTTTCTTTCTGCAATGGTTTCAATGTGTCCAACTCTGGCTGACCCACAGCTCTCCTCATGTCCTTTTCCCCCTCTCTCGGTCTTTCTTCAGTCTCTTCTTCACTGTGGTCTGTTCTTCTTACTCCAACCTTCTCTCTCTCCCTGCACCTCTCATCCTTGTCATCCTCCTCCTCCTCCAGATGACTCAGGTGCATCCCCCTCTCCTTTCCTCTGACAGCTGAGAGCTGATCTGCAGCCTGTTCCTTCAGCAGCCGGTTGGGTTTGCAGAAGATCATCCTTTGCTGGATGGCACAGGTTGGATCACTCTGTATTTCATGCTGCAGACTAGACAGGAATTGGTGAGCAATCCTGCTGTTGTCCCCGTCGCTGGTCTCAGGCACATCCTCCAGACTGTAGCGGGTCCAGCGCTCAGGGTGAACCAGATAGTCTGGGACCCCTCTCTTCTTCTGTGGTGGGGGGCTGGTGGGTGGAGGCTGACTCGTCTTCCTCCTGGGGTGTGGAGGCTCAGGCCGAACAAACTTTCCATCTGTAACGTGGTCCTGGTTCGTAGAAGAGGAGGTCTGCGGGGATATGCTGTCCAGGCAGTCAAAGATACTGTGTCTGCGGTCTGAGAAAGCTGAGCTCCCTCCTCTCAGACTGAATGAAGGCTGAGCAGCTAGAGCAGAGGTCTCAACCTCTCCCTTGTCATTGTCATCATCCTCATGATCCAACTCTGGGTCAAAGGGAGCTCTGCTGGGCCATTCTTCGGGCTCAGAGTCATCGCTGGCTGACAGGTCATCCACATCATTGCTGTGGTCATTTTTCTGATCATACATTTTCACCCAGGGACGCAGCAGCTTGTCTACACCTGCAACCTGCTATGGGTGAGACACAAAGACGTCAGAACAGAACCGGAGCAGCATTTGTAGTAGAAAGAGCTGTGAGACTGATGACGATTTATTGATTGCTTTGGTAAATGTACCCTTGATTAACTTCCACAGCTCAGCAACTGACCAGCAAACATCTGATTACGATCTCATTAAAACTAGTGTTTACGGGGCGAATTCTCCTGTAACCGGGCGCGCGCACACACACACACACACGGAAGAGTGCTTGTGTAGACTATGGATAAATTATTGCACGTAGCAACATGTAAATTAAGGATAAATCCAAATCCTGAAACGAATGGACATCTTTCTGTGGTGCGTCGCACTGAAACAGCATTTAGCTGAACGTCACACTTTCGTTAGCATAACAATGCTAACGAAAGGTATGTGAGTCTCTTTGAGAAGCTTTACATCGGCTCAGTTACTCATATCTCGTGGCAGATATGGTTCTTTTTCCTTTCACACACTTTGTACGAAAACATTTAGAAATGTTGGTTTAACTCCTCGTATTTACCTGACTAGTACTGCCACAACCGTACCAGCAAACAAAATCTTCTTCTACGGGTATTCCGGGTCTCGCCCAAACTACTGCTGCCGTCCAGCGGTGACAAGCTGTAGTTACAACACAACGCACCGAACGTAGGCCCAAAAGTAACACGGGAAATAAATATGTAATTAAGTTCAATAAATGTATTTGATTTATTTATTATTCATTTCTACATTTCCTAACTCATGTAGGTAAGCAGTGTTGGGGAGTATGTAATTAAACATGTAGTTTAACTAGGGCACATTTTGTAGTAGCTTGCTGATGGGACTTCAACTACATTGATATTTGCATAGTGATTCGAGTAGTCACATTACTTTTTTGCCATTTTTGGATTGTTACAAATTCCAGCCGTCTAGACTATTATGTGATAGGTGTGGTTGAATTTAAATACGGATTTTCATGCAAAAACAATTTACCCTGGATTGTAACACTAATATTTCTGTAATAAAATATTTCAGCTGAACAAAGTCACCCTACATAATAAGACATTGTATACTTTTTTGTTCTTACTGTATTAATATAAGATGGCTGTTATAATTTTGTTTGTCATTTTGAAAACAAAGTATGAATGAAAAATACATAATTAAAATAAACAGTAAGTCTATACTATTAAACGTGCCAAAGAATTGGAGAGCATTCATATGGAAGCTCAGTATATGATTTAATATGTTTAACCAGGTGTGTCAGGCCATGCCGTCATAAACCTTTAGAGCCCCACAATAAGCAACACCATTTTCCAGACCAAACCTACCCTTTACACAAAGCATTCCTGAACCCTATCCTCACACAAGCAAAGAGCAGATATGTGGCTTGGTACACAGCATCTGCATTGTATTTGCTCAGGTTAATCAGTGGCATAAACGATTAAATGCATTGTTGGCAGTCTTCACAATTAAAAAAAAATCACATTACTAACGAAGTGTATATTATATATTATTCAGTTTTTTTTTTAATATTATATTTTGCTTTACACAAACAAATGTTCTGCCCATGCTCAACACGCCTTTTATCATTGGTTCAGAGAACCTTGACATCAGGAGGTGGGACATCCGGCAGATAGTTCATTGTGATTGGCTGAAACTGTGCAGACCGGGAATATTTTGAAAGTAACTGGTTGGGCGTGTGCTTTATGTTTTGTGATTTTCTAATTTCTTGACTATTTTAACGTTTCTGGTTTTGGGGTTGTCAGGATATAACAAGAACCAAGTAGTTTTCTTAGGTTCTCCATGGATCAGGAATCCCAGGAAACCTCATCTGCTGGAAAGACTGAAACTTTTCATAATATGTCGGACGTGTTGGTGGTTGAGGGGGAGTCTTTCGTTCACGTTGAACTCAGTACAGAAAACAACAACATTAACGAAGTTTCTGGAGAGAGACATAATAGGTCTGCTGCAACTCGAGGTTTGTATCACGACTTAACATATTGACTGTTAAAACACATAAACTCAGTGGTACTGAATGTCTTCGTGATGACCAGCGTAGTCAGCTTGGCTAGTTAGCCACAGTGACGTTAACGCCTTTCTGCTGTCAAACAAGGCAGTCAATTAACGTAATACCAGCTGCAGTGAAATGAATGTAAATGCCTTTTTAAAGAGCTCTTTGTAAGTCCTTGACTTCTCATAATGTGTGGCTCGATGTAGTAACTTAATCTTTTGTTAGGGAGATTTCAAAACTCCCGACTAGAACAGAAAATCTGTCTCTTGTAAAGAAAGTGCGGAAAAAGACAAAAGCCACCAGGTCGACCATATCTAACCTCGTGAGACGCTTGGAAACTCACCCAGACAGACATTACCGATTATACCGTCATATGACAAGGTTGCAAAAAGCTAAGAGACAATTTTGCTCTTCTTCACTCAAGTTTGCTCTGGAAGTATATATATCTGTATTTAGAGTAAGTTTCCACATGTATCTGCAAATCTACAGAATTTCACGAAGGAAAATTAGACGGTTTGTAGCAGCTTTGTGTGGACATAGCACTGCCACCCCCAGTAGTTAATACACTGGATACAATTCAAACGATGAAAATGCTATGAATAGACATATTATATTAGAAGAGACTTGGGTTTTGCAACTCGTCTCTGCTTTATGTGCAGAGATGTTCATGAGTGGGCTCTGATCATCTGGACACATCTAAAGGATAATTAAACCAAACAGGATGCACTTGACCACAGTCTGGAGTGACACAGCGAATGGTCAAATAGTACATTTGCTGTAGTTATCTGCCTCAAATTCTTGGTTAAAATCTCCCCCCCAGATCTTAAATTGTTTTGCATTACAAAGAATTAGACAATTAGTGGTCAGCAGATCAGACAGCGGTTTCACTGGACAGCTTCCACATATGATTGTGTGTAAATGTGTCAGCATTGGTCACTAATCTCAGTGATGCTGTCTTGTTGAGTAAAGGTTAACAATAAGTTAAAAAGATCACCTGAATTTTGCCTAGATCTTATATAAACCAAAGTTCCTCTACATCATTTTTGTCTTATTCATGTCTCTCTCAACAGCTCTGTTTCAGAATGATGAGCGAAATGATGACGAGCAGGAAGAAGATGAGAGTAATAATGAAGATGATGACGACAGTGGCACAGACCACTTTAACACTGAAAAGCCATGGTCTCGGCTGCAGAGAGCTGAGCGTCATACAGGAGTGACTTCCAATCTTCCTGACACCTTTCAGACCAGCCACCTGCTGTTCTATGAGAGGTTCAAGGCGTACCAGGACTACATACTCGGTAACAGCAATCACACAGTGCAACTCAAACACTGTATAGTATTAGTAATTAGTTAGAGTTGTTAGACACAGTTTTTGTTTGTCTGTTTGTGTATAGGAGACTGTAAGCCCTCTGAGGTGAAGGCTTTCACGGCAGACTACCTGGAGAAGGTGGTGGAACCGTGTGATTGGCTGGCTCTGTGGTCTACTAATGTCTTTGATGTTCTGGTGGAGGTGGGATGAACTATGAACATACACACATCTCTGTTAATATTGTAAATCTATTTTTATTTTCACCCCTCTTGACCCTATTCTCTATCATCAGTCAGGATATCATTTGCTGAAATTTGTAGCCTATTTTCACTGGAACTTTTCCAGTGGCCTGGAAATCATTTACATTTCAGGGGCGTCATTTGTTAAAGCCTAAGTAGAAAGACCTTAGATCTGTGTAGTAGTTGTGTGAAGAATTAGATAAAAGCCTAGAAAAAAGCTCAGTTCTTGCCTCCTGCCTCACCAGTGTTATTCATGGCTGCATGATTGTTTCATAAAGTTATAAAACCTGTCAGATTTTTACACTTAGAAGTTTGTTTGCTATTTGAATCGACATATAACAATTGGAGTTCATCATAAGCACTGACCACAGTTCATTGTTTTGACACAGAAGTTACAATTGAGAAGGCACCAAAAAAAAATCTGTGATTTCAGTGTTATTGCTGAACAGTTGTTGGTGATTTCAGGTGCGTGACGTGGACCTGAAGGATCTGAAGGCCTGTGCAATGCTGGTGTTGCCTCTGCAGTGTGACACCAGAGGCTGTGAACTCACTGAAGAGGACATAAAATCTTTGCTGGAAGTGGCCCAGTACAAAGTGCCACTGCAGGAGCTGCAGGTGGTCTATGAAGAGTCTGGAGACTTTGATCAGACCGCCCTTGCTCTGGAGCATCTCAGGTAGGACTCGGCTGCATTGAGGCTACTCATTGATGTTTGTTCCAGAATCCTAAATGCTAATATCTTCTGACACCTAACCTATGCTGATGTCTGAATGACACCCTGTTAGCTGGATGTAAGCTGAGGGGTCAAAGATTGTGCTGCAGGCCTCCACAGTAAAGAAGCTGCACCTTTATTTATTTTCTTAAATTTAAAATAGTTTTTCACTCACTACCCACCTGCATTTAATTTTACCCATGCCTGTACCCATAAATTAATACAAACATATTTTTTAGCCATTGCACATTATTTTTTGCGTGTACCCGACCTGGTTTGTCCATATATTTAGACAGTCTGATAAGGTTTACTGCCTGGCTGTGCTATGCTTCCTTCTTCTATCTGCAGGTTTTTTTATAAGCACATCTGGAGGCAGTGGGATGAGGAAGATGAAGATGATGACTTTGACTACTTTGTTCGTTGTGTGGAGCCTCGTCTCAGGCTGTGAGTACACTCTGTTGATCTTGTCTTGATGCATGATGGTTTGTCTCCTTGAGTCCTGTCTAAAAGTGTGTCTTATTTCAGCTACTATGACATCTTAGAGGACAGAGTCCCAACAGGCCTGGTGGCAGAGTACCAGTCCTTACTGGAGAAGTGCTCTCAGTGCTTCCAGCAGTTCTCTTTACTGCGCAGTGGCCTTAGCACTGACTCAGACTCTGAGCTGGACAATGTGTCCATGGTGGAGGGTCTTAAGCTCTATGACCAGCTGGAGACTTTCAAGCGCAAACTGCACATCATAGAGAATCCCCTGCTGAGGTAGGAGATCTGTGTGTGTCTTTCAGCCTTCATCTTACTGCTGCTTCTCTGTCTCTCTTGTCTAATTTTCTCCATTGACCTTTAAGTCTGTCATCTCCTGGTCCAGGTACGTCCTGGGCTACAAAGGTAATGCTAGTCAGCAGTGTGTGCAGAGCCGTGGACCCAGAGCATCAGGTGTGAAGGTTGTCCATGTTGTCACAGCGTCCTGCAGCTCAAGCCAGCTCGAGTCTCTCCTCAGCACCAGACTGCTGCCTCTGTGCTCCTCTGGGGACACAGAGATCCAGGTCAGTACCACAGACACATTTGACCAGAGGCAGACAGGTTACTTTCGGTCTGGTGCTTGGTCGGCAAAACACCCAGATTCCTAATTATTCATTGAACTTGGACATTAATAAATGCATTATTGAATCGGTCATCCCTGTCTTTTTATGTTTACTGGCACTAACTGTCACTTTAAAACCATAAATATACTGTATGACGAGCAGCAGATCGGATGAGCTGCATGTAGTGAAGGTTTATTCAGTAAGGTTTGTCAATTTAGAATCAGTTTTATTAAGTTCAGCCTCTCAGTTTGTGTCTTTAAAACAACTTGATATAATATTGTGTTTGGTGATGACCAGGCACTTCTGACATGTTTGCTGTGGGCACTGAAAGCATGACAGAGCTCAAGCATAACTGTGTCGTGTGTTTAGTTCCACAGTGAGCCGGTATCAGCGGTGGAGTCGTGCTATCAGGGTGACGTGATCATCATTCTCCCAGGGATCTACAGCGTGAGCAGCTCCATCTTCATACCAGACTCCATCACTATAGAAGGTAAAAATGCTTTCATTGACACTGAGATCATCAGTTGCTGATCAGTTTTTCTGAGACAGGAGCTTTAAATCTGTTTTTCCCTCCACAGCCGTACTACAGGGTTGTGTCATACTTTATCTTGTGTACAGCGACTAAGTAAATACAACAATCACCATGTCTTAAAATGAGCTGACCATAGTGTTATATCGCTTCTCGATCAGTCAGGTCAGTCACGTCCTGTCTACATTTTGTTACTGAGTGGTTTGTGATAAAGAGCACAACATGGTATTTACTACAGTCAGAGTAATGTATAAATATTTTGTACTCAAAAAGGAGTTGGCAACATGTAAAAGTTGGAAATGTAAAGCAGTCATGACTCAAGAGTTGATTAACCCTTCAAGGAGAAGAGGTTAAACTAGCACCGCTCAGGGAGGGTCTAAACCTGACAAGAGTGTAATCTAACAAGAACACGTTTACTTATCGAGCTGGTGTACACTCACTGACCTCTTGGTTCCTGTGTTGTGCGTGTGCCAGGCTTTGGGTTTCCTGATGATGTGGTGATTGAGAAGAAAGACAAAGGCGACTCATTTGTGGAGACGACAGGAGCTGATGTCAGACTGTCCAACATCAAGTTCATCCAACACGATGCTATTGAGGGCATTCTGTGTGAGTACAGATGAAAGTAAACAAGCCTTCATCTCATTGCTAACACCTCACTGGAAACCTACGTACAGTATAACAAAGGATTTCACTTTGTAAACCAGAAATCTGTCCAGAAGATCCCGTAGAACATTCTACAAATTGTAAATAATGTCATCAAAGTAGAGGTAATAATCTGCAAATGTTGTTTAGTTTTAACAGATTTTTTTTTTTCAATTTGGTGTAATCAGCCAGTGCAATAGAAAACCAACACAGTCGTCTGCTTCTTTAAATCCATTTTACTTTATAACACCTTATGTTTACATTTTGAGTGCCATGGTAATGAAAGGTGGACCTGGGGCTGCTATAGACAGAGCAGTCTGCCTGCCACCCTGCTGATCTGTTAGCTTCATGTTGCCTGATATTCTGAGTTGAATTAAATTGCAGTACTTCCTTTAGGGTGATCCAATACTGGAATGGTTAAGTTAAGTTAATAGTTAAGTTCATGGTAACTTCTGGCTGTGGAGGTGACTGTATAACCTCCACATACAGACATATTATCTTCATCTCTGTGTTTGTGATCACTGGTGTGCTCACTTTGACCCGACATTGCAGTGACGGTGGAGACGCCCTTTTTTCAGTTACTACAGTATTATCATGATTGTTGCTCCCATGTGCTGTGGTGTGTAGGACTGGGTGATATAGCCTCAAAATTATCAGGACATTTCAAGGAAATTTGCAATAATGGTATTTATGACAAAGAAAAAAAAATACAGAAGTGTTTTATCTGTGATTGCAGCTTGCAGGCAGTAGCATTTATTAGTGTAAACAAAATGAAGATTGTGATTATATCCATCAAAAACATATGTACAACAGTAGTCAAAGTCATATTTCCAAGTAATGAAGGGTTTGAGTGTGTAACAGTGGAACGCCATGTCAGCATACTGACATCCTCTTGTTAATTGTCAGGTGTCCGTCAGGGGACTCTCAACATGGAGAACTGCGTGTTGCAGTGTGAGACCACAGGAGTTATCGTCCGAACATCGGCCCGTCTCAACATGAACATGTGTGACCTGTATGGCTCCAAGGTAAGTGTGGTATGATGTTGACTACAGGCACAGACTCCTCTGAGGCTGAACTTCACATATAGTTGTCAGGTTGGTTGTTGTTGGTGAAGTCTGCTGCCCACTGTGGTGAATCACTGTTTTTTTACTAACATCTCCAGTGATACTGGTTTGGGTTGGCTGATACTGTTTTTGTGGATGTGACCGCATACAATATGTGGTTAGTCATGTTGTGGTGGTTTGTGCACAGGGGGCTGGGTTGGAGATTTACCCTGGCAGTGTTTGCAGTCTGGTTAGTAATGGCATCCATCACTGTAAGGACGGGATCCTCATCAAGGTAAGATCAGAAGACTTACAAATATTCAACCTGGAAACTATTACATTTGCTGCTTTGAGGAAACACTTTTTAATTGTCTAGCTTAAAGGATAAGGCTGGTCATTTCCTATACTAATAGTATTTTCACATACAGTGTCGTAAATCACAATGGCGACTCATTATCGTGATCCATCACCCATCCCTATCAGCCACTAGGCTTTTTGAACCATGTGTTAACAGACTTAGAAATGAGACTAAGCAGACACACTTGACTGGATGTAACGAGTAGACATCTGTACAGTTAATCCATAAACACCTGAAGTGAAGTTCCAGTAAACCTCTGTTTATTTGGTCAACATGTTTGTGTGTGCAGGACTTTGCAGATGAGCTGGATGTGATGCCGTCCATTACCATGGAGAACAATGTGATCCACAACAATGAAGGCTACGGAGTGATTCTGGTGAAGTCCAGCACCGGCGAGCAATGCAGAGTTCCTCTGGACAGAAGTGAAGGTAGTCAGTGGCTAGGATCTGCAAATTAATTTTTTTCCACTACTCGTTACAGAGTAAGCACAGCACACAGCCACCTGGGGTTTGGAGCATACAAACTGAAAGGCCAGGCAGAGAAATGTGAAGATCATTGAGCTGAATATGACAAAATGTATAATGACATGGAATCCTTGAGTATACCTTTATTAATATTAATTATTGCAGCCAAACCCATAATTGTAATGAGCCTCATGGACCTTGACTGAAAAAAGGCGGGTGCATGTGCTGCAGAAACTCCTATAAAACTACATCTCCACGTTATTCTGGACTCTGCAGGTCAATAAATGAACATCAAATGATGTGCATTTTCAGAGCAAGACTGATGTGAAGTAAAAGGGATAAAGTCACACCATGACTTTGTTCAAGGTTGGCAGGTCTGTTAAAGAAACAAGCAGATAATAAATCAGAGATCAGTACAGGTAAAAAAAAATTTAAAAAAGTACATAATCAATGTTTAACGGAGCTTTTGTTTCCAAAGAACCCACAGAACAGAAGGCTGAAGACAAAGAGCAGCGAGGAGTTTCACATCCTCTTGTCTCCACATCCGAAACAACCTCCAGCAGCTCAGCAGCTGTTCAGCCTGAGTCCATAGAGAAAAACAGCACAGATGGTGACGTGGCCTCCACCTCAGCCAGGAGGTGGCACTTCAGTCGTCAGCTGAGCAGAAACAAGGAGACGTCCTGCAGCCGACCTGTCCAGAATCTGATGGACCACCAGATCTTTGTCTCAATTCAGGGGAACCAGTTCAAACGCAACGGCATGGGTGACTTTGGCAACTTTTTCTGCTGACAAACGCATTTAGCACACTGAACTTGCACATCTTTAAACATCCATCCACTGAGTGTTGCTGAGCAGTAATTATTTCATGGCTTCATATTTTAGCAGATTTTTTTTTTCTTTTCTACAAATAGAAACTGCTGCTTCACATGCATCCATTCAGGTGTTGTACAGAGATAATATCACGGGAGTAGTGTTGTGATCATTTAGAAGCTGCCCTCGCCCTGAGCCTTGTTCAAGTTTTTATTTTATTTATTCCTCTGGGCTCCTGATGCTAAATGTTTTTAATTTACTTTTACAGTCCACTTGTCACTTTGTTGTTTTGGTGGTTGAACGTCTGATCTAATAAATGATGGTATCCTGAAGCTGGTGGCCTGTAGCACTGTTGTTCACACAAATGTTGGATGCTAGTTGGACTTAACTTGGTGCCTTGGGCATTTTTTTTTTTTAGGTTTGATGGATTTTATGGGTGAGGGAGTTCCTAGTGAAAATACACCAGTTTTATGTTTAGACTGACAGTACACGGGGTCACCATTTGGTTTAAATTGCTTCATGTGGAAATTGTGACCTTAATGAAATACCTGCAGATTAAAGAGTGTCTGTTGACATTGTGTACGTTGTCACCTCTAATCACTTTTATTGCAAGTGTTTGGTATAAAGTTCCACAGTACTGTATCAGTGGAAAGGAGAGACTTTACAATAGTCTGGCTGGTTTATATCTTCTATATTTTTGTTTTTGCTGGGTCTGTGCAGATGATGGTGGCTTGAACACAGCATGGTCGTCAGACTGATGCTGTTCATGCTCTAATTGCTAGTTATAAAAAAACAAAACAAAATAAAACCTGAATAGAAGTCACTACAACTCCCACATACTTGTACCTATAAACATGGTCGAGCAGGAGGGACAGTGCAGCAGATTCAAACCTTCAGTCAGGTGTAAAGACCCACCTGACTGTTCTTTTACATGTAACCAAATTCATAAAACATTTAGCAGCATTCACCTCTACAAACGATTCAACTCACTGTTCAATATACTGGGTTACTTTTCATTTCTGCTTGGCAGAGATGTTCAAAAAGTTACCCATTACTCAGGCAATGAAAATGACATCTACTGACCTCATGGTGGTACTATAATAACCACCTAAGTGGAGTTACTCAGCTGAGGGAAACTCTGTTCCAGACAGATGATTTTAACTCCGAGTCAGTTACTGTGGTAACTTGGGCTCTGAAGCTAGAGATAGTGGTCTGTGACCTCTGATGAGATATCCAACGGTGCATTCATCCTCAGAAAGAAATTGGTACGTTATACGTGACTCAGTGGACAGTACTGCATGGTGGTGCTGTGGTTGGCACAGCCTACTCACACCAAGAAGGTTCTGGGGCAAAGCTGCAGAATCCACACGTTTCAAGACGATGTGTTTAGATCCTGCTTTTAGTATGTAAAGTTCAGAGTCATCCTTCAAACTAAAGGTTTCATTTACTAAATGGTTTACTTAACCAGAAATAGAAATACAGTGTTAAAGGTTGTAATATATTTTATGTGAATGTTCTTTTTCTGTAGCCTACACAGCAGGCCTGCAAAAATAATGCCTTTTTTCCCCACCATGATTCAGCAGCAAACAGCAGACAGTGACAGACTGCAGGGGCAACAGAGTAGCTGTTAACAGCTCCACTGTGTTCACCAGCTAGTCTCCGTGTCTGCCGTTTGCTGCCGAGCAGCCAGTGGACAGTGTCCCGACAGCAGTGAGAGTGAACAAAACAGTAAGACTGTGGTCCAAGCAGATACTGAACTTAAGAGGCAGTTGATAAGTGTGTAACTGTGATTAATATATGTCACTGCATTTCCACCTTTGTGTTGGTTTATTCGTTTCTCATAAAGCTTTAGTAAATGGAGCTTCAGCAGGTCAACAGATGATCCTGTTATAAGGAGACACTGGTGAGTCAAAGACTGCATCTGAAAGCTGTACGGCTCTTCTCTGCTCACAGCCACAGCATGTTTCAGTCAGTTCACCACTGGGACACAAGAACTGCACAACGTGAAAATCAAAAGTTACTGTAAAGGCTCCAAAACAAATAGAAAAAAAAGGTGTCATTTCATCCCAGTGAATTACACAAACAGTCAGATATGATGTCTCTCCATAACCAGTCTAACCATTTAAAAGGTGACCAGTTCACTGCTGGCAGTGTTAAACCATATTATATATTTTACACAAACATGGACACTTGAGGCAAACAGTTCAGGCAGATTATGAGTGCAGCAATAATCAGATTCATTCCAGATAAGGCAGAAGTCATACATTTTAAAGAAAAGCAGCTGAGAAACATTTATGTACAGGTCAATATTAAAATATTGCTTCATCTGTCAAATAAAAATAATCCCACTCGACTCTGTGGTTGATTGTTGAGCTCCATAGAAAATCTGGAGAATGTCCTGTGAACTGCGAGAGAAGTGGTTGGGAATGTTCAGAGGAAACAGCCGTCAGGTAAAGGTCGTTTCACCGCTCGTCCTCAGAGTCCTGGTTACAGCTCAGGTGACTCTCCTGCACCTCCAGCTCCTCAGCGCTCACCATGTCAGAACTGATGGCGGCGTACCTCGTCCCGTGGAACTGACGCAGGTGAATCTGTACGGAGTCAAAGCAGCACAGCTCAGTACAGTATCAGTGAGTGGGGAATTAACAGTATACAACAGGAAAACATCACAGTGGTCCATGATCTAAAGTCCCATTCAGACTGGATTTCTGTCTGTAGGGGAGTGTGAGGTGACTGAAACATGACCTGCTCAGTGATCTAAACCCAGTAAGAACTGCAGTCACAGTAAGCTCCTGTTTTTCTGTGACCTGGCAAATCCTCCTGTCATGTTAGTGTACCAGATGAGCAACACTGACATTGTTTATTCTTATTTCCTCTTTTCATTACTTCTATAGTGTCTTCCCTTTTGGGTTTGTTCCATTTCCTTCTGCGTGAGCTCTGTGTTGTTTATAAAGTGTTACATAAAACACATGCAGTTGAAGTCGAACACTGCATTTTTTTTTTTTTAACTCAGTGAAATCTGACTCCTGCATAAAAACAGGAAGTCCAACATGTTTTTGCTAATCTGATCAATGGAAACTTCCCGACAACAACAGAGGTGCATTAACAGACCCTGTCAAAGCTCATCATGTGTGCTGCTAGCTTTTAGCCCTTGGGTTTAGCCCATGTTTGTTTATATGTAGTCAAATTGCCCACATTAAATGTTGCTGAGTTAGTAGCATAATATGCCGCAAATATTAGCAGTTCCTTCGTAAGGGTCTGAGACATGATGCCACAGCATTAACAACATGTTGAAGGAAATTGGGCATTGTAAGTGGAATTCCGCACTTTGGTCTGATGAGTCCAAATGTGAGATGTTTTGTTCAAACCGCCATGTCATTGTGAGACACAGGGCAGGTGAATGGATGGCATCTGCATGGGTGGATCCTGGTGTGCAGCATGGTGGAGCAGCTGCCTTTGTGTCCGATTCAGTGCCACCATATCACATATACATCTTATGTCCTGCCTTTATAAAGTGAATTGCAACTGGATTTTCCACATTACCTTGTCTAATACTCGATGTGTGGTCACTAGTGCATATGCACAAAGAGCAGGATGTTTTGGCAACATAGGTAAGGTCATATGGACTTGATGAGATATTGTGGTTCTACTTCAAGTAATCACACCTGGTGTCTCAACATCATGGCGTGTGTGGATGGCTGTGAATGCACTGCATACAGCTGCCACAGTTGTGAGTCCCAACAATGACTGTGGGCAAAGGTGAGATTAGATGGACACACATCTGATTTAACCAGACTGTCACAGAAATGAGGGGGTCTTCTAAACACCTGTTGGTGTCAGATCTAAAGAGAGATTTTAGTTTCGGACATACCAAAATGTATTTATGATTTTACCACATTCTGATCCTCGAGTTTTCTAATCACCAGGTTCTCAACTCTAATACAACATGCACATAAGATAAAGGTGCTTCAGAAGGGATTCAGAGCCCTTCACTTTTTGCACATTTTACTGTGTTAGATTTGATTTGAAATTGGACAAAACCGAGGGGAACTGTACCTGTATGTAGAGGTTGACCTCAGCACTCCTGGACAGGTACGGGAAGTTCCCCCCCGTTTTCAGATGGGCTCGCCTGGCATTAGGATACAGTTTATACATCTCCTCTTTGGCCTCCACTGACAGAGCACTCTGATCAAACACCTGAACAGTCACAGCGAAAACCTATAAATCAGCTTCATGTAGCAGAAACAAACTTGGATAGATACTGGTATAAGTCATCCTACTTACATCTATAATGGTGACAGTAACGTCTTTTATTTTGTGCGGCTCCACATAAGAGTTCTGACAGTTCAGCGTTAGCCGTGATGCTAACTCACTTTGGTTCAGACTCTCCAACTACAGTGCGCACACACACACACACACACACACACACACGGAAGAGAGATTAACATTCAAACATAAAGACATAATATATTTAAACTTAAAGAAACAAAGTGGGCACCTGGTTAAAAAGGAGCAGTTGAAATGCACTTCATTTCTTTACAAACAAAGGGAAACAGCTAGCCTGACTGTCCACAGTCCACAATGTGCACTTTTAGGAAGAGTTTTATGTTTGCAACGTTTCTTGACAAATAGGGTTTCGACAGCCCGATTCGACTCCGCAGCGGGTTGCCAGATACAGTAAGTGAGCACAAGAATTAGTTCAGGACTCTTTACCAAACCTGACCACTTCACTGTTACGACGACGCTATGAGAAGCTGCTACTTCACTACATCCAAATGTTGCTAACTGTGACACAGTTAGAGCACACAGAGGAATGCCCACTACAACCAGATGACCCCATACGTTTGTGAACAGGCACAATGAATTAGCTAAGGCTAATGCTTATGCTAAGATAAGTCAGACTAGATGTTTCCAGTCTTTATGTAAAGCTCACATCAATCACTTCTCTTTAAACACACGCAACACAAACTCTGACAGACGTCTAACACCACTTAAAAAAAAAAAAAAAAACTCCCAGTAATTTCTGCTTTCTCTGATGTGCCCAGGCTGTCATGAGTCAGTTTTGATTGTCAATCTCAATAGGGTGGGTCTTATGTAAAAGGAGCCTATCACAGGGCAGACACCAGGAGAGAGAGAGGGGGGTAGAAACTAACAAGATACTGGTGCGCTGCAGATAAACACAAAGAGCGACTTGTCAGTGAGACAGTGATGGGGACCGAGTGTTTTCATCTGAAGCAAACACATCAAAGTGGTCTGATATATGCTGACAGGTCTCAGTGGTGATTAAATCCTGTAAACCTAACTTGTTAGCAGTCCTACCTGTGCTGACAGTAGTAACGCATCACCTCTACAGGCTGCTGTTTAAAATCCCTGAACATATTAACTTCATCTACTGGGATACATTAAAGCCCACAGTATTACTGAGTGTACACAAAGCTATGAAGGAAATAAAAACAATGGCTCAATCAATTAAAAACTAAATCTTCCTCTCCTGTTTTCTCCTCAGACAACCCAAGAGCTACATTTACCTCAAGCCAACCGCTGTTCCTCTGACTTCACACTCCTGTATGTCTTTATGCTACAGGGACACATTACACTTACACACAGCACCTCCCTAATGCCAACTTACCCTGTCAACCATGAAGTCAATTGCATCTGCCATTTTAGTATCCACAGGTCCTTTAGCAAAGTTCCCCAGAACAATCTTCTTCAACATGAAGGCTGGCATCAACCAGAAACTGAGGACCAGTGGGGAAACAAAACATTAATACATTAATGACGACTGCAAACGATGACGTGATAACGTGTGAAGGAGTCTTTACATACTACCTGTTAGCTGTCCATGTGTGATTAAAGATGGAGGTGTCACTGAATGAATTACACAGGACCAGTGAATGAACTCTGGGAGATTTGTGTGTGTACTCTGCAAACTTCTGAGCCAAGAATCCCCCAAGAGATGCCCCGAACAGATGGACCTGAAGGTTCAAGCGACAGGACAGGATCATTAGCACACAGAGACAGAGTGTACAGGAGACATGGGTTATTAGTTTGGGCAGTGATGAGCCACCACTCTCATAGGGCAGATATGACCCTGTCAGCAGTTGGACAATCAGCTCCTGCAGGGATTTTTTTTTCCCACAGGACAAATTCCATATTTAGCTGATTTTTGAAATCAAATGAAATAAATCCAGCCTCTGCAGCAAACAGACATTAAACATGAGCCGTTCTTCAAATGTTAATTCACTGTTACTTTTCATTTCATTACCTTAAAAAATAGAAAAAGTCTAGTATGTGCAAAAATTGGGCACCCCCTTAGTCCAATATAGAATGTGTTATATAATCTATATTCCACATTCAGTGTGTGTGTGTGTGTTTACCTCCTGTCTTTGCTGAATACATCCTGTGGTGTCTGCTATTCACTTCTGTGTTTAACACACAGTTATTAACACACTATGGTAATAACTAGCTTAAAAAGACAGGATCACACTTCTCAAGTCTGTCTTAACAATCCTCACAAGTCCTTGTGTACACTGAAAGAGTTGCTGGTGACTGTAGTCACTCCTGTTCACACTGGCTATGAGGAGGTTCCTTCCTGACATGATCTGGAAGTAAAAGATGGAGACTAACTCCACAGGCCTTGCATCACACCTCATCTGATTTTAGCCATCTGTTTTAGACCTACCTCCAGAATCCCTATTTACACTCAGTGGGACTGTGGATTTGGTCCTCCATCACCCACTGTACACTGTTATTGCTTTAGGAAGAGGTTGCTTAATGTCTTGGTGTGAACAGGAGGATGGGAAGAGGACATGTCAGTACTGCTTCCAAAATGTGAAAACTGATCATTCACATGTTGTGACTTGCGTTCAGACACAGTTAAAGTCTAGCAGCCACAGTATTATGTGCAATTCTTTGTATTTTCTAAAGCAACAGTGCTCTATAAAACCTCTGTAACATTTGGAGTTTGCAGAACAGGGGTTGAACCGTGGGCCAGTTTTGTTCATCACTGTTCTGTAGTTTGCAGGCACAGTGGAGATGATATGTCGTCTATGTTTCTTTAAGTAATGAAACAGATTTATAAAATGTGTTTTCTTAGGGTCATATCCAAGATGCCATTTTCCCATGAGCTAGTAGGAGCTAACAAGCTTACAGCAAACATGACTCTTATTAAGGCTGCAACTAATGAACTTTTGTCAAATCTTCGTGTGATTATTTTCTCAATTGATTAAATATAAAATATCAGAAACTGAAAAATACATGTATTTATTTATGATACTGCCCACAAGCCGCTATTTGCCTCCCACTGGTGTTGAGACCGTCTGCTGTGTTTTTACCACGAGGCCCATTATTATACTCAGGCAGGAGCAGTCTGGGTCCTGCTGAGTGTTTTTATATATTTCTTATTGGGATCCAGAGTAATGTTTGTTCATTTATTTCAGATTTCTGTTATCATCATCTTCATAATTCCTGTTAGTGCTACTAGTTTCTAAAACGTTTTATGGAGAAGTTGGCTATTTTTTCCAATAGTATTTGTCTAATTTGCCTTTGCCATGAACATGGTATGCCAGCTGTACTATAGATTGCTGTTTATTTACCTCCTAATGTACACACACAAACAGCTCATATCCTTAAACCCTCCACTACATGTTACTGGACTGTAGAGCTGTACCTGGATTCTTTTAAACCCGAGTCCTGTGTTGTTTGTCTACAGACAGTCACACTGTCCTACCGAGATATTTTCAGCTAATTTACAGAGAAATCGGAGTCAGACAGACTTACTTTATCCAACTGCAGGTGATCCAGAAGCTTCCTGAAGCCATCACAGAACTCAATGAGATCCCAGTAGATTGGATACTGCAGCTGGAAACAGTCATGGTGGAATTATAAGGTCTATCACATAAAGACAAGTTCATCAGCGCAGCGTCTGTTCTCATATGATATTTTGTGGAGACAAAGTTCTTTTTCAGCTGACACACCTGAGAGATTTGGTGTACTGTCTTCAATGAAACATGAACTTGTCATCACATGTGGGGAAAATAGGTCCTTCTCAGAGGGCTGGTTCATAAATCACACGATTAGGTAAACCTGGTTTGTTTCAGGAAGTCAGGCTTATTTTCAGGAAATTAAACCGAGGAGCCTCCAGCTCTTAATGGATGGAAACCAGCCTTCACATGGCCGTACTGCTGACCTATTATCCAACACTAATTACTGTGTATATTATTAAAACCCCAGTATGTCAATAAATGTATCCAACAAAATAGAAACAAACAAGGATAACTTTGAAAGTGAAGTCTGGTCTGGTACATCAAGCAGGCTCTTGCAGACCAAATGGCTTTAGACCTCAGGACTTACTAGGAACTCGGCTGTCAAGTCTGAGAGTCTGTGGTACGGTGAAGTGAATGAACATTTGGATTCAGCCCACATAATACACAGTGTGACCTCTGAAAACCTCTGTTATCTGGTTCATTATTACTTAGAAATATAATGAAAATAAGCATCAGACTTTTTTCCACGGAGAATGATATTTCTCCAGTGCTTTATGAGCTGACTCAGCGTTGTCACATTATAGATGACAAAAGGTTTTTATTGCTTGGTTTCCATCAGATTTACAACTACTCCTGATGACCTGGGACATGTGACTCTAGCTCACAAGTGATCAGCTGTAAAGATAGAAACCTTACATTCCTTCTGCGAGTTGGATAAAAAATACCCATAACTCATAAAAGACTACAGTGCCTTGCGAAAGTATTCGGCCCCCTTGAACTTTGCGACCTTTTGCCACATTTCAGGCTTCAAACATAAAGATATAAAACTGTAATTTTTTGTGAAGAATCAACAACAAGTGGGACACAATCATGAAGTGGAACGAAATTTATTGGATATGTCAAACTTTTTTAACAAATAAAAAACTGAAAAATTGGGCGTGCAAAATTATTCAAATCCACATAAGGGATGACGGCAACATTCATAGATCCTGGAATGCACAATGAGGGGCAATGTTCATTCCTATTACAGAGGCCCACTGAAATTTTTTTGAGGAAAAGCTGTGTTAGACTGCATATTGTTTATAGTAAAGTATTTTTATATACAAATATAAAAATGAAAATGTTTCTGGAGTGGGACTTTAATTAATTATAGAAGTTGTGCAGAAGCTGCCCATAGCTCTACACAGTGATCCATGTGTGTACTGTATGTGTTTCTATGCTGCTCCAAATGAGTCTGTTCTGGTTCAACTTGTCTTATTAAATGAGCTTAAAAATAAAGTGACACCTTAGTTATAAAACACTGAGCAGGCTGTAACACACAAGAGTGTGTCATCCCAAGGAGCACTGTGCAAGCGATAATATTGAAATGGAAGGAGTATCAGACCACTGCAAATCTACCAAGACCTGGCCGTCCCTCTAAACTTTCAGCTCATACAAGGAGAAGACTGATCAGAGATGCAGCCAAGAGGCCCATGATCACTCTGGATGAACTGCAGAGATCTACAGCTGAGGTGGGAGACTCTGTCCATAGGACAACAATCAGTCGTATACTGCACAAATCTGGCCTTTATGGAAGAGTGGCAAGAAGAAAGCCATTTCTTAAAGATATCCATAAAAAGTGTTGTTTAAAGTTTGCCACAAGCCACCTGGGAGACGCACCAAACATGTGGAAGAAGGTGCTCTGGTCAGATGAAACCAAAATCGAACTTTTTGGCAACAATGTAAAACGTTTATGTTTGGCGTAAAAGCAACACAGCTCATTACCCTGAACACACCATCCCCACTGTCAACCATGGTGGTGGCAGCATCATGGTTTGGGCCTGCTTTTCTTCAGCAGGGGCCGGGAAGATGGTTAAAATTGATGGGAAGATGGATGGAGCCAAATACAGGACCATTCTGGAAGGAAACCTGATGGAGTCTGCAACAGACCTGAGACTGGGACGGAGATTTGTCTTCCCACAAGACAATGATCCAAAACATAAAGCAAAATCTACAATGGAATGGTTCACAAATACACATATCCAGGTGTTAGAATGGCCAAGTCAAAGTCCAGACCTGAATCCAATTGAGAATCTGTGGAAAGAACTGAAAACTGCTGTTCACAAACGCTCTCCATCCAATCTCACTGAGCTCGAGCTGTTTTGCAAGGAGGAATGGGCAAAAATTTCAGTCTCTTGATGTGCAAAACTGTTAGAGACATACCCCAAGCGACTTACAGCTGTAATCGCAGCAAAAGGTGGCGCTACAAAGTATTAACTTAAGGGGGCTGAATAATTTTGCACGCCCAATTATTCAGTTTTTTATTTGTTAAAAAAGTTTGAAATATCCAATAAATTTCGTTCCACTTCATGATTGTGTCCCACTTGTTGTTGATTCTTCACAAAAAATTACAGTTTTATATCTTTATGTCTGAAGCCTGAAATGTGGCAAAAGGTCGCAAAGTTCAAGGGGGCCGAATACTTTTGCAAGGCACTGTAAATCCTGAGGTTGTGTTCACTGATGAATGGAGAGAGATAGAGGTAGAAATAGTTTATGAAACACTATATATATAAATATATATATACACATTGGCAGACTCCCCCAGCGTACAGAGTACCTTTTTATGTACAGGTGAGAAACTTCAAATGAGACTTTTGGTTCTCCCTATAATTGATCAAAGAGGGTCACACTTTATGCGTGCCACAGTAGTGTAAAAGGAAAAAAATAAAACAAAAAAATTTCCAGTGTGACAACAGAGATGACCCAGATGTATGGAAACAATGTGAAACCCTGCCCCATGTTGGGGGCTAACTCACCGAGATGACTCTGTAGCCCCAGCCTGTCAGAGCCAACACCTGCTGGAAGAACACCTCCGCTGTCCCGCTGACTGGAGGGAGGAAGATGATGGGACACCTGATGTTCTTTGGACCAGCATCATACAGTGACCACACCTTACTGTCATCATCATCGACAATAACCTGTTGGAGATGAAATCAACACCATGAGGAAAATACGCCCTGCTAAGTATGTCCATCAACAGTAACAGACTCTTTGTGATGGAGACAAAACAATACTCGTAATGAAACAACTAACTTGTCTCAGTTCTGATGTCACTGTTTAATTAAAGTCTGGGAGAAAAGGACAACATCCATGTAGGACTAACCAGGATGAGAATAGTCCCACATTTAGAGATGAAATGATTAGTCTACTGGCAGAAATCCCATCATTAATACTCAAATAACTTGCATATTTTTCAGAGTCCAGGGTCTCAGATGTGATTGCTACCTTTGATGTGTCTAACTCAGAGTGCCGAATCCACATAATAACTTCACAATATATTTTACACAAAAAATGGGGAAGGTGGGTGTCATTCTCCATCACTCACATTAGAACCATGCTAAGAAGAGATCTGTTAATGTCCAGTCGTGAACAGGGAAGAAGATCTTGTTTCCCTGACTGTTATTTTAAGACAGACTGGAAAAAATGTAAATCCACATGTTACACCAGGGGTGTCAAACTCAATCACACAGGGGGCCAAAACTCAAAGCACACTTTAGGTCGCAGGCCGAACAGGATAAACATTTATTGAACAGACTAAAACTAAATGTTTTTTGAACATAAATATTAATCGAAACAGACAGGATACAGTATTATTCCAAAATAAATACACAAACTTAAACTTAAAATCAGCAACCGCATTTCTGCTAAGGCTTACATTTGCAAACAACTGCTTTTTGACTGAACGTCGCACACTTTCATCATGCAGCTCTTCAGAAACTCTCCCTCGGTAAATGGCTGGGCTGATTTGGCTATCTCCTCTGCCACAATAAAACCTGTAGCTGCACCGGTTTAGTTCTAGCTTCGTACAGATGTCTTCAGAAAGTTTTATTTTTTTGTCTCTCTCTCCGCTTCCTCTGACACCATGAAAACTACAGACAAAGTGACAATAAAGAATCTTAAACGTGTACAAATAGAGGCACATGAACATCAAGCACAAATACATCATATATACACCTCTTAAGCACAAATACAACATATAAAGTACATTTTACCGTTTGTGCCTCTAGAACCATGTGCAGAATAACACCTTTGGGGCTGTATGTCTCTTCTCTATGTCCATGTTGACTCTGTCCCATAATGCCACATTGGCGCCCCTCACTCAACTCCAGTCACATGGTTGACACATACTGCCCTTCAAAATAAACCTCTTTACCAACAAAAGTAATACTCTCACCATTAACAACAAACATAAACCCACATTTGGACAGTTACACTCCCACCAAATTACTATGATTTATGAAATCCTTGTGCAAACATTTGAATAAATCTAGTAATTTCCAAACTTAAATGATCAACATCTGTACAAACACAGTTAACGATAGTCATAATCATTTTTGTTGTTTTCTACAAGCACCACTAATTTATGAATAGGACGCTGAAGAATGGAGTGGTTGGTGTGTCGGTGACCCTCTTTTGCTCTCTATTTCCTGTTTGTATTGTGGCCTTTTGTACCAGTCCATCTTCATCTGTACACACATCAAGTATTCTTTTACTATGGCTTGCAATATGTGTGTTGTTTTGACTTCGGGATCACCCACCAGAAGCTCTGGGGTGGATTTTGGTGTGACAACATTTACACTCACAATATGAAAGTACATACTGTAGCCTTCTCCTGGATTTGCTGAGCTCTCAGAGCTCTGATGCAGAGGGCATTTACAGGACGAGTGCATTAAGCAGCAACACCGTATATCCGACCTGCCTGTGGCCGCACTGTGTTGTCTGCTGTCATGGGCTAGGAAAATATACAGTGTTCAGCAGAGTGCTAGGGTCACCCAGTAGCTGTCTATGTACACTGCATGGTACATAAGCTACATCTTGTTGTAACTGAGGTTTGCACGGTGTGCCAGTGTCTGTTGTTTTTCCTCTGTAGCAGAGAGCCTGTACACTTGTTTTGGCCAAAGTGGGACTCATCCTATCATCTGCCAGTTGCAGAAGCAGCTGGGAATCCAAACAGACTTTGAGTGACACAAGATGTAAGAGGAATAATGTGGTAGCTGTGAGGAATTGAAAGCTATTAAGACTACTCTTTTTGAATTTTCAGTGCCCTCGTGTCACAGACTTGGTGAGGCACCAGATTTGCTTCCAACAAGACCAAAAGTGTTCTTTTTCTAAAAAGTGACATAACTTATGCTCAAGATTCCAGTGTTCTACAGGCCAGCATCAAGGCACCGACAGATATGAGAAATCAGTGTGAAAGTATGTGGCAAGAGATGCCACATACTTGGAGAGTTACTCTTGATCTCTCTCCGTCTACACTGATCTAGCCCATACTGGAATGGCCTTGGTACAAACGACTTCCAGTGATATCTCTTTGGGAAAACTTAAAGCTGTTGCATTGACTGTACCCAAACTTCATCCCAAGTGCTCAAACAGGCCCCTTCACTGTCAGTCGGAACAGATGCTGTTCATTAAGGTATAAGCACTTTTATTTTTGTTTTCACCGTCAGGCTTTGAGCAGATCATTAAGTGTGTTCAACTGTGTGGACCACTTGTTTGAATAAAAACATAATGTCAACCTAATTTATTCAGAGTACAAGGTGACATCTTCAAACATCTTGTTTTGTTTAACCAACAGCCCAAAACAGAAAGATACCCAGTTTGCTGTGACAGAAATCAGAGAACCCCCAACTATCTGACACATGGGACAAACAGTACCAGCTCCAGATACATGCTGGTATTTTTAAATGAAAAGTAATCAAAACAGTTTCCCATAAATTTTTGGACAACTGACTAATCGATTAATTGCCTAGCGGTTGAAATTTTATAGCAGAACAAGAAACTCTACCACGAGTATGAAGTCTGAGGCTTGCTGAATTACATTATCACATTTTACAGAACTGATCCACAACAAGCCTCCAGGAATAGCAATGGGCTCATCACGTACTGCTCACTGCTCAATCAATCAAGTGGCAGTGATGCTCATAATGATGATCAATGCTGGAGCTTCACATTCACCAGTTTACATCACAGAAGGTGTTTCAGTAACTAGAGTTGTAATAAGCAGTCCAGTATTTAGTTATCAGCAAAATATTCATCAGCAACTATTTTAATAGTTTAAGTCGTTTCAAGCAAACATTCCAAACACTGGCTGGTGACAGATTTGCACTTTTTTTGCTCAGATATCAGATGATATGAGGCACACATTTATACAAGATGAAGTAAAAGGAAGTGAGAGGCTTGCAAAGTCTAAAACAGAACTGTGAAAAACTGACACATGCAACATTAGTCAGTGCACCTCAGCTCGGGCCAGTGGGTCTGCACCCCCTCAGGGCAACCACAACACAAAACCAACTTTACTCTTTCACTTCTCCAATAGTTTGTGTGAAATACAGTGGGTACGGAAAGTATTCAGACCCCCTTACATTTTTCACTCTGTTATATTGCAGCCATATGCTAAAATCATTTAAGTTCATTTTTTTCCTCATTAATGTACACACAGCACCCCATATTGACAGAAAAACACAGAATTTTTGACATTTTTGCAGATTTATTAAAAAAGAAAAACTGAAATATCACATGGTCATAAGTATTCTATGGAGTTGCTGTGACACTCATATATTTAACTTAGGTGCTGTCGTCGCGGAGACTGAGAGCTAACGCTACAGCACCTTTCACACCACACAGTTCAGATGGATGGAATAATTGAAGATTATTTCAGGCGTGGGTCCGTTTTGAGTGAATTCCAATGGCTGTTTGTTATCCAGTGCACGCTACGCTACGGTAAAGGGTGCTGCAGCTCTCTGTTTCCGCGCCAAAAACAACCAAACAGGAAAAAGAATAAGTACTTCCGCTTGACAGGCTTACGTCAAGATACTTTGAGCTATGTAGGAATTTTGACATATATAAGTCGGAATTTCGAATTAGCTATGTAGTTATTCCGACTTAGCTAAGTCAAAATTCTGACATAGCTAAGTTAGAATTTCTACTTAGATTTACTTAAGTCATTATTTCTACTTAGCTATGTCGGAATTTCGACTTAGC
>NW_018128257.1:71483-95561 GCF_001952655.1 Monopterus albus | reverse complement strand
AGCAAAGGGTCTGAATACTTATGACCATGTGATATTTCAGTTTTTCTTTTTTAATAAATCTGCAATAATGTCAAAAATATTCTGTTTTTCTGTCAATATGGGGTGCTGTGTGTACATTAATGAGGAAAAAAATGAACTTAAATGATTTTAGCATATGGCTGCAATATAACAAAGAGTGAAAAATTTAAGGGGGTCTGAATACTTTCCGTACCCACTGTATTTGATAGTTTAACCTCAGTTTAAACTCATTCAGACTGAGCAGAGAAAGTCTCTGGTTGACCTGCTTACAGATTATAACAAATGCAACCTGTGATGTGTGAACCACTAACCCAGTCTGTGCACACTGTGTCACCCATAGTAAGCATGTGATGGAGGATGTGCTCTTTGACCCAAATAAGTCTCCTGATGAACATGTGCTTGGTGGCAAATCACTTCACTTCCCACAAACCTGACTGTGTGGGCTTAGGAGTATCTATAACTAGTGATACAGGTCTATCCTTCCTGTGTTTGTGAAAGACAATGGGATGGCATTGTCCACCTCAAGTTATGTAGACCATCTCTGTACTACTCGCATACACTTTTTGATTTTTCTTGGCATTTTGTTGATTTATTTTAGTTTCACAAACACATTTCAGTTTTTCTTTTTTAATAAATCTGCAAAAATGTCAAAAATTCTGTTTTTCTGTCAATATGGGGTGCTGTGTGTACATTAATGAGGAAAAAAATGAACTTAAATGATTTTAGCATATGGCTGCAATATAACAAAGAGTGAAAAATGTAAGGGGGTCTGAATACTTTCTGTACCCACTGTACGTTTACTGTTATATTTGTGTATTAAATGAAGAAAATCATCACAAATTTGAGCACAAACTGTAAAATACAGGAATCCAAAATATTACTGCGCATACAGGACAGAACACAGACATTTCTCCTACATGGAAATAAAATTACTGGGTTACCCTTCTACTGAATGTGAGGATCTGAAACTCTCTGACTGGGACACTGGTGTAAGACCAATCTGATTACACTGAAATCAAACCTCCTGAGATAAGTACAGTGGCGGACTCTGTCATTATTGGATAGATATAGAAATCTAATCATGCTGCATGAGAAAAAAGAGCCAGCAATGTGTTTTACAAACACATCTGGTTAATCATTATCACACAGTGAAATAAATACATCAGAAAGCAGGACAAATAAGATAGTCAGGACTAAGCACACATCTTGTTTATTTACTCAACAATGGTATTAGATTCTGTGATGCCTATGACAATTTGTGCAACTAAAGTGATCTTTTCTTCATTTAAAGGGGTTCTCACCAACATGCCAACAGTGAAATCTAATTGCATGATTGTACAATGTGCTGTTATTACATAAAAATATATATAAAAAAACAAGCAATATCCAAATAACTGAACCATCTGTTGCAAACTTTTGAAGTGTAAATTTATGGTTTAGCAAGACACTTTTGGTAAAGCGGGACACTGACTTTTAAATCAAAACGTACACATGTGAGCAAATAATACTAAATATTTATTAGAACACCTCTGTTCCATATGAACTTTATCTGTACATATCCAACTGATTCATAGTATTGTTGTCAAGTAGGCTGTTAATGAATATAGTAAATCAGGAGCCAACACAAATGTAAAAAACATTTCATTGATTTAAAAGCTGAAATATTTGTTGTATTTTCATCTTTTTCTCTCTCCTGTAGTGTGCTTGCCATTTCTTGTCAGCTATTTAATATAAAATATGAACATCCACTGTAATAGGACATAGTTATATATTCACCTATTAATAAAGTAAATTGGTAGATCCTAAATGGTTTAGCATTTTAATTGGCGGCTGTGTAGCTATGAGGAGTTTTTATGGTCAAATGTTTTGCTGTTCCACTTTATCAAATAATCCCTGGTTGAGTAGAAAGACTGTTATTTTAATGCCAGCTTCATTATTCCAAAAACAGCTGCTGATTTATCAGCATGCTGACGATGAGGTCTGTTGGAAACCTACAATCACAGCTGTGACATTTCACCCATCAGACCTGTGTTGCGTTCACAGTCCATAACACATTACTACACTGACTCAGCAACTCACCCTTAAGCATTAATGTATCAAGTCCAGCCTAACCTACGTCTTTCGAGTTTACAGTTTTACATAAGTATTGTGTTCACGTTGTTGTGCTGAGTCTGTAAAAAAGCAGTGTCTAGCAATTCCACTTACTTATAGATTAGGAATCAGGAAGTACTTACTCTCTTTAGGGGCACTGTGCTTCTGAACCAGTTATAGTCAGGAGACACTTTAATCTCCTCCATCTGATCACACACACAAACACATACAGTCGGAAAATAAACAGTCAGTTCAGTCTTGTTCATCAGTTAACGTTAGCGTAAAGCAAACCTGTGCTCTACTATCGTTAGGCTACAGTCACAAATCTGTTAACGCTCAGTGACCGGTGCTTAATGGTCGGTTAAACACAGATAATAAACAGTTTCGGTGAAGACTCCGTGGTTAACTGTTAGGTATACTGAATATATTGGCTATATATATAAACAGAATCGAACTGTGTTGTACCGTGCTGGTTGTGGATGTCAGTCACCGTGTCCGGAGGATTCTATCCATGTCTCGGTATCATTTTCTCCGGCTGCTGCTGTCCGGTCATGTGACTCTTATTTCACAAACTTCCGCAAAGCTTCTGACACCGCCCACTGACTTACCATTAATACATCTATGACCAAAACATCAAAACACTCACACACACACCCGCGTAAACTCTCTTCTTCTTCTTCTTCCTTTTCCTTTGTTTTTCTTCTTCCCTTTGTTTTGTGGCGGATTGAGAACTATCGATTAAGATGCATACCGCCACCTACTGCATCGGAATGTGTAGAGTCACTGCATTAAATTATCGGAGTTCAACATCCTCCACTCTAAACAGCTCACTGTGCCTGCCCACACCTGTCAGTGGATCACTACCTTTCTGACAGACAGAAAGCAGCAGATGAGGCTGTGGAAAACCACATCCAGAAATCAGACAATCAGCACAGGTGCCCCCCAGGGATGCGTGCTCTTCCCACACATTTTTTTCTTTTTTTGTTTTCTGAGTCTTATCTTCTTGTCTACCCATTGCTTTATAAAAGAACATTGTACATACACACTGAGAGCCACACACCAGAGTCAGATTCCTCGTGTGTCCAACACACCCGGCCAATAAAGCTGATTCTGATTCTAATAAAAACACCAACAAAAAAACTTTTCTATTTACCAATCCTGTCTCTAGAATGAATTGGAAGAATCTTCTTCTAATTTCCCAAACTCCTTTCTCTGTAGTAATTTTAAATGCTACTCCCATTCTGCTTCACACACAAGCCCCTTTAGTGTTTTTATGTTTTAGAGTTTTTTTTGTTTTTATGCCCACATGCTCTCTCCTTATCACCTCCTCTCTCCAATTACAGAATATGTCTTTGACCTGTTTTGCATTAAATGGTTTTTGAATTTTATAGTAGTGTCCCCCTTTAATATGTGAATCCCATTCTCTCTGCCATACTTTAATCACTGCTGATCTAAATACTGAGTTTGCCTCTCCTCTACCATATGCTGCTTATATTATTTCATTATTATGCAGTTTTAGAGCTTTCTTAGCCAGGTTGTCTGCTTGTTCATTTCCTGTATCTCTATCCCTACCCTTTGTATTTTTAATAACATTGTATGTATTTCAGTCATGACATCTTCTCTTACAGCTTTACCTGATAATAATCCCATTAGAGCTGCTGATGAGTCCGTTTTAAGTGGCTTAACTTGTTCTATCCAATGTAAAACTAAAATTATTGCAATAATCTTGACCTAATTTCTGCAGAAAAACATAGTTTGTCAGTGAGTTTACAAAATATAGTGGAATTAAATTCAGGTATGAAAATATCAATTCCTATATGTCAAGTACCAGGATTCTTAGATCCATCTGTATATATCATTGCAAACCTATGGGACTGCTTTCCTATATAGTCAGTTTTGTGATGTTGTGAATGTTTTGTGAATATCATTTTCCCACAGTTGTTCACACTTTGAGTGTCTTGAAATGTGTCAGGTTTGCTCGGCCGCTCTGCCTCCCTCACCTTTCCTACTGTCTCTTGTCCATTAACACTAATCACGTCACCTGTTCCTCACTCCCTTATCACCAGCTGCACTTGATTAGGTCACTCACTATATTACCCGGTTTCACTCCTCAGTCACTTGCCAGGTCTTTCTAGTCTCTAGGCCATTTTTTCTCCTGTGCTCTTTCATTTTTGTATATTATTATTCCCTAGCCAGCTACTGTTTTGTGTTTCCCTGACGGACTGGTCCTCCAGACCGTGGCTCCACTCTCCCCTCCCAGGCAGGTCAATGCTCAGTCGCCTATCTGTTCCACTATTGCCTCCATCTCTCTGTCTCCACCTTCAGTAGCCACCATCACCACCGACCAGCCCAGGAGTGACCCAGCCTACGCAGCTCGGCCCAGCTCGCCATCTCCTCGCCTCCTGCTGTTGGTCAAACACCCGGCTACTACTCATCGACAGGACTACGCACTATTTCCCTCTGTGCATTTTTACTCTCACCATCACTGTACATAATAAATCACTGCTTGCATCGAAGTCAGCTACCTGGGTCCGCCTCTTTCTCATTCGCTCACTGACAGGTGCGAACGGAACATAACAATGTCAGTGACATAAAAACGTCTCAAATTTAAAAGGTCATATAAAATGATTTCTTTCACGCTGCTCAAGATTATTTGAATTGTTTTAATGCATTTTTGTACTAACCTTTGTCAAAAAAATGTTAGCTAAATGAACATTTTCTTTTATATTACAAGCATAATAAAAATGTAATAATTAATACAAAAAACTAATAAAATTAGAAAAAAAAATGTAGATTCCATTTGGACCTGTGTTTTCCATTTTCTGCCAGCTCTTCTTATCTTCAAGCTGTTGTAAATTACCATGTGCATCACGAATAATGCATGGAGGAACATGACTTAAAACCACTGATGGACTAACTTAGCTCTTTCAACCCATACTTTTAATCAGGTATATCTCTGGACTATCTATGGCTTTTAAGAGGGACTGACACTGCAGCTGATGTATCAGGCCTGTTACTGCCATCTGTCTGCATGATAAAATCAAAGGAACCTCTCCTGTCTGTCCCACTGACAAGTTTCATTTTTGGTCATTGGTAATATTATCTTATTAAAGAGCAAGCTGGACTTATGAGAAGACTATTGAACTTTGATTTATGGGATATTTTGTAAAGAAGCTCGAGAGATTAGTGCAAGGCTAGCTCATCAGTTGAGCAATGCAATCAAATGTCCAGGGGCCAGAACACCCCAGGTTTAGGCTACTTAATTATTTAATTTGACATAATTAATCATAAAATTGCCAGAATTTTTCTTCCCTTAAATAAAATATCAATGCCTCTTTCTAGTGGCTCAGGTCTTCAGGCTCTATGTCAAGATCCAGCTATAAGACCTGAAGTGTTTTAGTTTATATTGTGATAATTTTATACAATTACTTTAATACTATGCATGTTATGAAATTAACAGACAAAAAACTTTAGACAGGACATAGGCTATTATTACATCATGGGAGAACTATAAAGTTGCAAGCAACAGTTATTTTCCTTAATAATAGACCTACATCAAGAGCACACAATGAAAATGTAGCAGATTTGCACAATCAAATAAAAAAAAAGTATTCTCTTCATTTCGTGTCTCAACTCCTGTGCTGTTATGTGCCAGATATAGGCTTTATATAAAATAAAAGAAAATGTTTTGTTAATTGGTGTGTACAGATCTTCTGTCTTCTTTGTGTTTGTCTTCTTTCTTTGCTCTGCATGTAGGCCAATTTGGTTACAGAAACCCTAAATGCATCTCCTTTATTTAAATTTTGCCATTGATCTGAGAATGAGTTTCTTTAGCACTCACTTATTAATTGTTTAGTGTATACAATGTCAAAAAATTGTGAAAACGTCCTATCAATATTCCCTGAAGCACAAGTGAACATATTCTTGTTTTGTCAGATCAACAGTCATAAATGCAATGAGGTTACATTTTTTATCATAAAAACCTTTTAAAAAAGACCAATAAACTTTTTGGAGTTTATTGCGTTAAAAATGACTTAAAACAATTAGACTTAGCAATTTACCAAAACGACAGCCAAATCATTTTCTGGATGTTTGAGGAAATACTGAAGGGGTAAGAGAAACATTCAGCAGGTATAAGCGTATAATACAGCATGATATAATACAGTGCTTCACAACGCTCATTTCGCTTACACGTAAATACTGATATTGAGTAATAGATATTGTTAGTCCTCCTTTATTGTACACTGTATGTTCCATCAATGGCTCTCGTGGGCTGCAGTACCAACTTTAGCCACTCCGTGGAGTTGGTAGTGTGACCTACTGAAGTGCCAAAAAGCTGAACGCAAAGAAGAAACTACGACGTCACGTAAATATGGCTTCTTTAAGCAACCCATGGAGCATGAAATGAGATAGTAGATGTTCAAATGTAGTATTGTGTATAAGGTTTAGCATAGATTCTAAGCGCTCTCGTTGCCGATATGGACAACACATACCAGCAGCAGGTTTTGTCAGAAAAGCAGCCGCAGCCGTCTTCCTATACTGGCGTCTGTTTGGGGACATCGTACACCTCTAACAGACCCCTACCGAGCGGCGCAACTCCTGAACCAGCACAGTGGACTCCATCACCGACACACCCGGACCACACTGGTCCTCGATGGGCCCCTTCACCGGGATATTACGGTCAACAAATTTACGGCTTCAATTTCGCCGCACAATCTCCCGGCGGAGTTCAATTTCGCCGCGCAAGCTCCCGGCGGAGGACCTTTTGGAGGGGCCCCCTTGGCCCCTCCGTATGGGTTTGACCCATCCGTTCCTCCGCCTCCCTTCGGCTGTCCCCCACCGGGACAGTTTCCGAGCTTGGCCCCTGCTCCTCCAGTAATCACATACAGCAACACAGAAACATTTCCCTCGCAGTTTAGAGCTGGTCCTCCGCCCTCTCATTATGACTTCCAGCCGGCACCAAACTCCCTTCAGACCCAGCACCAGGAATATGAGGATTTTCGTGAGGATGGAGCTTCGCTCGGCGGCCCGCTCCTTCCACTACCTCCACGTCCGGGTCTGGATTATGACCGGAGAACAGCAGCAGCAACACAGCCTGAGGATGAAGCAGCTCTCCAGAGGAGGCAGGATATACAATGGCTCAGGCAGTTCTTACAGAACAGGGTTAAAAAGTCGGAGATCCAACAGACCAAGCAGAAGCAGCAGCAGTCACATCCCATCTCTGTTCCTGCCCTAAGAGAGGCTCTATACGGGGCAGCTGAGCTCATCTCAGCCCTGGAAGAGTCCTGTGAAACCCTGAAGCACAACGTGAAGAATGACTGTGTGTGGACGGACTCATATCTAACTGCTCTAAACATAAAGAGACAGCTACAGGACAAACTAAAACTCTTCAGTGACAGTGAGTGTTTAAACACATTCAAAGCTAAACTGAACCGTGTTTCCAAGAGGAGGGTCCGGAAACTGAGAGCCAGCAAAGCCCTGCAGGTGGAGGAACAACGCAGGCAGGAACTCATCTGTGAGAAAGAAGCTTCTATAGACAAATGGAGGATGAAGCAGATACATGAAGTAGAGGAGAAGAAGAAGGTTAGAACATTTGTCACTTGTATTTTGTGGCATTCATGTGGATGGCAAAGTAAGAATTTCATTGTACAGGGAAACACATTTCCTAACTGTGCATATGACAAATAAACGCTTTGACCTTTGACCTAATGGCAGAAGAAAGCCAGTTAGACAAAGTTGTCTGTATACATAGACGGACACATTTCCAGCTACATTTGTCCTACTGGTGGAGAAGCAAGTGATCCTTGATTTGTACTCAATACCACATAATAGCTGATATAAAGGAGGCAAATAGATGTTAGTTCATAGTGTCCAGTACAGGACCACTCCCTGTGATAACTGTTGACAGGTGATCTCATGGGTTTCTTATTCAAATAGAAGAGTTATGTATAGCCAGGCTAGTCACATATTGCTTTTTCACCTACTGCATCAAAATTGAATTTAAATGGCTGTTCTCAGATCATCTGATGCTGTGACATGTCACTGTTCATGTAGACATGATGACTGTGAACCACAGTAGCTTGATTCTATCACAAAGAGATGGTGTGGAGAGACTAGCAGGGGATGATGATGATGATGAATGGTCAGGTTTGTATGTGTTTGTGTATCAGGAACAGGAGCTGAAGCTGGCTGCAGACGCTGTTCTCTGTGAGGTGAGGAAGAAACAGGCAGACATCAAGAGGATGCAGGACATCCTGCGATCTCTGGAGAAACTGCGCAGACTGAGAAAAGAGGCAGCATCTAGGAAAGGTGAGAGGTGCATCGTTCAGCATCTAGGAAAGGTGAGAGGTGCATTGTTACTCATTTAAGTTCTGTTTGCTCATATGTTGTATGTTTTGGCAGTATGTTTTTATTATTCATGAACTATTCTGTGCAGTTCCATCCCTGTAGTGTTGTATCCATTCACATAGTAAGATATGCAGGTGGAATGAAGGGAAAAATGAAACAATAGGGGGATGCTGGTCAGATTATAACTTGGAGGAGGGTTTTTAACCTCTTCTGCTCCATTTGCCCTGTGGGGGGAAAGAATTGATCTGATATGAGAAAACCTACAAGTTCATATAGATTCAAATGAGCTTTTTCCCAGTGTTTCATAGTTTTATCTTCATTGTGCATAAGGGATGATGACTGTAAAAATACATTGCTCTTAGAAAGCAGAGAAGATAAACATCTCTGTGTCTCTGCATGTTTCACCTTGTGCTGCTGAAAACTTGAAAAGACCATTCAGGGTGGACCTGCCTGCAAACTGAAAGGTTTCAGGTCTCATCAGATCAAATTGCTGTCATGCATTTTACTTAAAAGTGAGTAGGGCGTTTATTCAGACATGAGAATAACATGTTAAATTACCATCAAACTGATGTAAAAGGTGCATGTTTCGGACTTTAGTGTGAGCATGTGAGCCCAGACATAGAGACATCCCTCCTGAGTAGCAGACTGTAATAGGTGAAGCTGTGTCTGTCTGTGTCAGGAATTGTCACAGAGGAGGGATGTTGTTCAGCAGTCGACTGGAGCAGCTGAGGAGCGTGATGAAGAGGAGGACGGTGGTTTACTCAGCAGAGGAGAAAGCTCTGATGGTGATGCTGGAGGGTGAGCAGGAGGAGGAGAGGAGGAGAGAGCAGGAGAGAAGGGTGAAGAAGGAGAGAGAGAGACATCTGCAGAGGAAACGCAGAATGGACTCTATGCTGTTTGGAGGTAAACCCCATAATTTAACAGTCACATCTGTTTAAATATGTGTGTGCATTTTTATTATGTTGTTGTTGATTCATTTTCTTTGTTTCACAGATGAGCTTCCTGCTGGTCCTGTCTTGCAGCCCTTCAGAGAATATTACACCCAAGCTGAACACTCACTGGATGCATTAATACAAATCAGGTTAGTCACTACCGACTCAGCTATGCTAGCAGTAAAGGGACTCAGGACATAAATACATTTGAGTAAGGAGAGATCAGATGGATGGGCAGTTGTAGGTATGAAAGACAAGCGGTATGAATTAAAATTATATTTAAAGAATAGCAGCTAGTGGGAGATTGGCTCAAGCAACACAGGCAGTAAGATCATTGGTCAGAGAAGGTGATCTCAGGATAGAAGGTGGAGGGACAATTGACAGTGTGGGAAAGCAGATGACAGAGAGAAACTGAAATTTAACAGCCCACATCAGTCCACTGTGGACAAGCAGAATGTGAGGGACAAGATCTTCCTTATTGAACTTTCACTTAAGCTTCATGTATAAATAAAACTACATGATACAGTCAAAACAAAATAATCTGTTTGATTTGAAGTATTTTCTTGTTTGTTAATACCCCTGCATAGTTTCTCTTTGTTAATTACACTAAACTTTTGAAAATAAATAAATATAGGATTAAAGGTGTGTGTAAATAGAGAAACAAATATAAATTTATGATGGCATGGCCTGACACCCCCCTCTTCCGGGCCACATAATGGGTACACATCATTTAACTCATATACTGAGCTTCCATATGAATGCGCTCCCATTCTTTGGCCATTTAATTGTGCATTATTGACAGTTTAGCCTTTAAAGCCAACTTGGGGAGAACGGGAATTGGTGGTTCGATTTCTGTTCTCCCCAGTCCACATGTTGAAGTATCCCTAGGCAAGATACCGAACCCCAAGTTGCTCACGATGCCGGGACAGCGCTGCCATCGGTGTGCGTATGAGTTGGCTCCACTGACAGCTGCCTCAGTTCTCTACCAGAGAGTGTGTAACATACTTGGCCAATAAAAGTGATTATCATCATCAGTTGTGTGCACATGTTTTTAAGTCTTAACACCATCTGCTGGTTGTAGTAAGAATGACATGTTAGCTGACAGCACCAGGCCGGTTACACAGCTGCTATGTAGACGCCATGGCAGGGGAGTCAGATGTCACTGATAACAGCAGCCTTCTGTTCTCTTCTGCTCATGTCCCAGTGAGTTGCCATCCACCTCTTTTTATCAGCATTTTCAATTTCAGAAATGACTTCCATCATGTTTTCCACAGGTTTATACATCCTTTGAATGCTGACCGGACCTCTGTTAATGTCCTCTTCTGCAGTGGTTTAATGGAGAATTTATTCCACTGGCTGTTTACCTCCATCAACCAATCAGCTCATATTCACACAACAGGAGCAGAACATAGGTCACATTTTGTTTGCACCATTTTCTGGAGCCTTCCTTTAAATTTAAACTACGTTTGACTGGAAACCAGCCTGAATAAAATCAGGACCCTGAAACTGAATTCAGGTGTCATTAGTTTGAGTGGGCACCTGTGATTATTCTGCGGTCACATATCAACATGGTCTCAGTGAAAAAGGCTGATACACACCTGTCTTGCCATTTAGAGGATAATCCCAGGCCTGGGCTGCAATGTGTTTGTCTTTCAGGAGGGATTGGGATGTCTTTGTGGTTGCACCAGATCATCCTGATGGTTCACCGGTTCCTCAGGGCTGGGTCCTGCCTGTGCCCCCGTCAGACCAGGACTGGGCCGCTGCTCTGCAGCCTGTTGACACTGACACAGACTGACTCCCTGCTGGTTTACTGAGGTAACGAGAGTTTACAGTTGTAATCATTCACAGCCTTTGTTACTAAATAAAAAGTAAGAACAAGTTAATGATGTAAAATGATGAGAGAGAGCATTAAAGCCTTCTCTTTTTTGATACAATAACAGTAGTTTGAACAGAAAGAGAAAGTCATAGGCTTGTAGTTTAATACGATGGCATCTGGTGATCTTTAATGTCTTTCTCATTTGAACAGGAACTGTCAGAATATAATTAATGATGACGATGATGTGCCAACTGCAGAGGTTATAGGACAGATCAGTCTGACTGTCGGCAGTCGAGGAAAGACCCTGAGTCAATGTTAAGAAACTCAGTATTTGCAACCATCATCTTCCTTTGGCTGTTTGATTTTCCAGTTTGGTCCCGTTTCCCCAGAGGTCTACAGCACAGTGAGGAGGGCAACAATGTCTAATGATGGATGTGAACTACATGATAAAATTCAACAAAACCACTGTATTGATAACTTAAATCCAACAAAAATGGCATGGCGCAAAAATACCACACTGTACCAGTAATATGTTTTTTTATTTAATGTCTTTAATTTGGGAAAAGTTGTATTTGTTCATGATATTTTTCATCTATTTTTTACCTGATTAATAAAATGTATTTTTTGGTTAGAATTTTTATTTTGATGTTATAATTTTAATAATTGAAGAACATATATAATAAAGTAAGAATAATCAGGGACAATCACTTTGACATGCAATGGCAGAACAATGCTACGCCGGGCCTGGTGCACACCATGCCGGGACCCTCATCACTCATCTATAATTCCTCTCCTTTAAAAGGGCAACCAGTTACTTGTGCAAACAATAGCCTACCAACCATCTTCCTACATAGAACCTCAATATTATCAATTAGAAAATGGCACATACAAAAGCAAAAATGAACATTGATTGAAAAGACTATGGTCACTGGCAGATGCAATATGGACATAAATCAATAAACAGGAGGCTACTGGAGGCAACACAAGAGCACCCTTTGCTGAAGTTTTTTTGTGAACTAACAAGCCCTTACATCATAAATTAATTGGTGATTGGATGCTTCAGAAGGATCTAAGGAAAGGACATCTCATGTCATTAATAACGTGTTTCCTCAAGTCCTTGCTCACATTTTCCTTGCTTCTTACGTAGGTGGGACCAAGACATGGAAAAGTACTTGTGTGCTTCCATACTTATTTAATACTTACATATATGAATTTGTTGAATATTTAGGCACCTTATTTGACAGTTTGATATTTCATCCTCTTGCTGAGGACAGGTTAAGTTACATATATTTTCCACGAACAAATTGTAGGCCTAATGAAATTCACTAAAATGTAAGAAATGAATGCTGTGACTCTGTATTTGTAACTTTTTAAATATTTGTATTATTATGAATTTCTTGCCTTTTAATATACCAAAGACTTTTTCATGTAGGACATAGAAAAATCTCAATAATCAGTGCATGATTTATATACAATCTATATACTGAGGCACTGGGTGTGTTGGTGAGCAAAATGTAGTTTATTATACACTATGAAATAAAGTGGAACTGGGAGTTGAACACACAATACTCAAAGAATAATTAATAATCAGTTTTGAGGAAGTGTTAAAGACAGCAAAGTGTTTGACTGCAGCTGACCTAAGACCTAACATCAGTGCTAACAACAGGACCATAGTGTAATCAGGTTACGCCTGTGATGTGATGTTTTCACTTTGCTTGCTGCTGTCGTCTGTGCAGGGAGTGTGTGTGTGGGCAGTAAATCAGCTGTAGGTCAGCACAGGAGTGCTCCAGGTGGATCTCCTTAAAGCACCCTCCTCAGAGAAGCTTTACACACACACACACACACACATACTCCTACACACACCTGAGAGGATACACGGAGTCTGCAGCTCTGACAAAACACAGGTAGGCTCACATGACTTTATTATAATATTAAATTCTAAAGTTTAATTGGGAAAACTCTACAATTTACCTGTAAAGCAAATGATTTTTTTTAAGATTAGTGTCCTCTTTACATTTTATTTCAAATGGCACACATGCATAAAGTACACTTAGAGTAAGAAAAATACAAAATGCCATCTATTACTTCAAACTATTACTGTTATTTGATTAGACTGAGACTGGTTAAACTGGCAGACAGTCACAAAATGTCTGCAGCACAAGAGGCATCTGCTGCGACTGCTGTTTCACATCTTCTCACACTTACACTGTTGGATCATTTAATAATGGTAAAAATAACCTGCAAATATGTTGCAAATTGGAAAAGAACTTAGACCCTCAATTAAATTCTGCAGTATAAAATACAGTGAATAAAAAGAGTAGTATTTCCAAAATACAACAAAAGAGGATAAAAACAATTATACAAAAATATAGTGGAACTGAGCAAATAAATCTTTGGGCTGACATTAACAAGAGGACTTTTACAGCTGTTAGTGATTCTGCAGCCTCAGATATTCAGAACAGTTATTCAGTATCACTGTAAAGTGAAGCTCACAACACAAAGCTGTAAGTTTTATTTTATTTCAGTAATATGAAATTATCTTCTAGCTTTGTAGAACAAATGTCTCTTTGTTCTCAGTGTCATATCGACATCGTAGATAAATACAAATAATGCAGTTAGTTTGAAGTCTTACAGTGGAATAGAAGAGGAATATTTAGTGTTTATTCACCAGGAATCACGCACTTTCAATTCTGGCTTTTCTTAAGTGAAGTCTTGTACTGGGTTTAGACTGGGGTCTAGGTTCTGTGGGAGCGGTTTTATACATTTGATGGTATTTATCTAGTAGCATTCACATGTAACTTAAGTGTTACATGCTAATGACTCAGACACAGTAAGCTCAAGGAGCATCTGTCCTTTCTGCTGCTTTAAATCCTGGATCAGCTGTCTGGTTGGTGTTTTGGTGTTTCTGGAGCAACTATCTGCTTAAGTTTCATGGGACACCAGGGACACAGCTGATTTACCTCATCACATGTCTGCTTCAACCATATGGTTTACTCACCCTAATCCACACTCAGGTTTTATGTGTGTGTGTATTATGTGCATGTCCTTCATGCACCTTGCCAGTAGGTGGAAGTTGTGGCACAAATTCCTAGTCTGCAGTATAATGAAAATACACAGTGTGTCTTAAAGGAGTGTGACTGTTACATGAAGTGAGCATCATGCTGCCTTGTCTCAACACACACTGTTGTAATCTCTAGCTCTTTGCTTAAGCATTATTCACTCATTGTTTTGTGACTGCCTTCACAGAACACAGAGCTGGAAGCAGGCAGAAAAGTAAATCCGATTTAGCTTTCAGCTTATCTCAGATCTGTCTGACCGTCTTACTGTGTTAAGTGACAACTTACGTTTATATATATATACACCACCATTGTTTGCTAATATGTAAGTGTATAGAGGTTTTTCCAACAGGTATGCCACACATATGGCAACCAGTGGACATTTGATGATCCTACATCTGCATACCAGTTCTGTGTACAGAACTGTTGTCTATAGAGGTTCACATAATTTTTAAAAAATTATTGAAGCAAAATATTATGATGTCAATGTAGACAATGAAATTAATATAATCTCAATTTCGTAGTGTATATGTTTTAAAGTTAGACATTTTAAGGTGTGTTGTTATTTTGCTTACTTGTAAGGGTGTAAAGGTTTTTTTTTTAATTTGTTTTTTGAAATTTGTTTTAACTGGGACCCAGGAAGACTAGCTAATGGGGTATCCAACAAATCAATAACCTTAAGGCCTTCAAGGCATTTCTCATGATGAAAAAATACCTTTAAATGGCTCCATAACATTTTTTCAAATATTCTTTTCAAACTTTTGATGATTTTCATGGTATTGGTGTCCTGTTACTAGGTGTATTCATTTATTTGATTGGCGTATCATTATGCCTTCACTAGGATCACGATAGCCCCATTGAGGACTGGCTCCTTATTGCATAGGTGACAGAAAAATGATCAGCAATTGTAGAAAATGTACCATGAACAATTCAAATCTGCATGTTCGGATCTGTGAAGTAGCAGTTGGTATATATTGCAGAATTGGTGGGTGGTATAAAAAGATGAAAAGTCAAACTCTGTGTGTCAGTGAACTGAGCAGAATGGACGGTGTCCCGCTGAAGATACCACCGACTGTATCAAAGGACGTCAAAGGGCACATCGAGGTGACCGTCCCTGATTATCTCACCATACTGCAGGAGACAGAGGTGAGTTTGGTTTCCTCTTTGTCTCTACTCAATGTGAACACCAAGACCACGTTCACACTGCAGGCTGAAGTGACTTAAATCCGATCTTTTTGCCCAAATGTGACCCATATCCGATTTCCTTATCACAGTGTGAACAGCACAAATCCGATTTTTTCAAATCTGACCCAGGCCACTTTCATATGTGGTCCTAAATCGGATACGTATCCGATGTTATGCAATGCGACTTCAGTCTGAACGGCCAGGTCGCATTTCATGCGATTTTATGTCATTGAAATGCGACAGCCGTCACAATTCTGCGCTGGACGAGGCGAGGGGTAATAAAAAAAAAGGCAGACAACGGTGATTCAGGTGGTGATAACGTTTCTCACTCGGAAATTATTAATGAATTCACGGAATCCCACCAGTCCTGGCTCCGACTCCGCACCCACACATTCCTCTGTACCGAGGTAGCAGCCACTGCTCCACAAAAGGCCATAAGCAATATTTGTGCTCTCCTTCTTGATATTCTTATTATTATTATTTCTTTATTTCGATTGCACATTAACTGGTACATCGCTACGCACATGCTATCACGAAAAAAATCGGAGTTCGGCAAAAAATCCGATCGGAGCATTAAGACCTGCAGTGTGAACGTAGTGTGACAGATGCACTTTACCCAGACTCCACAGCCCCTACAATCTCTTATATATAGTGTTTCAACAATTATTGAAATGTGGTTCAGATATTCATGTTTACTCAGGATAAACTGTAATAACTTTGGTGATACTCTGACTTTTTATCTAATGCCACCATCAGGTCAACATTTTAATTTGTCCAATGCTTGGATTTATGACCACATTCCTACAAAACGTACATTCCCAGCCATAGCTTTACTTTGTGTTTACATGAGCAAATGTTAGCATGTTTCTTTAAGACAAACTAGACTAGAAAATGCTAGCTGCTAGCATGGCTGTTCTGTGTTCTGTTGAATAAATCATTTACATACTCTGCTCCGACGGGACAGCTGCTTGTTTGTTTGTTTTCCATAAATAACCAGAAGCAAAAGGTTAACTAAAGTTATTTATTAAACTGACTGGGGAGTTTTTACAAAGGATAGCTGAAATAACAAAAACTGGCTATAAAAGAGAACAAAAGGGCCAAATAAATCTAACAACATAATCAGGCCAAATTACAAATATTCAGAATAACGCAAACACCAAACGGGCATCTCATAACAAATCAAAGTACATAGCACATAGTGAACATTCACACAGAATGAACACCAAAATGGAGTACAATGTACTGGACATGAGTAATCCCTAAAAAGAACTACATGAATGAGAAACACAATAACACAAAAGAACAGAAAACAAACAACGTGGCAAGCTGCTCACATCAAATCACAGTGGCCTTGAATGAGAGGCAAGCTGTGTTTTTAAAGGTGAACAGGTGAGACTTATTGCTGTTCTTGGATTAGATCATTGGACTGGGATGCCAGTCCAATCACTCAGGGAGGGAGGCGGGCCAAAGAACAGGTGCAGGCAGCAGGGGAACCAATCCCAGATGAGCATCTGCACATACTAATTTACATACTTGGAAACCGTTAGACAGGCGAAAAGGGCCAGGGCTGTAGCACTGACATATCTGGTGCAGCCAGAGAACACCAACAGTGTCCACGTTACTTTTTTCTTTTTCACAACCTGGTAGCTCATTAAAACTGCAGGCTGCAACGATCAGCCAAGTTCCTTTGCATAATGGAGTGGAGTAGAAAACAACTTTATACTTTGGTTTCCATGTTCACTTGGCTGTTCCCAAAAAACAGCAGCATTCTCATCTTTTTGAATCTGTATGTGTGAATGGCTCTCAGTCTTGTTTAGAGATGTCGTCATGGGCTAGTGCAGAACTAGTGCTGGGTCAGGTATGAGTTAGGATGCCTGAGATAAAAAGTCAAGAGGTCATCATATGGAAGTTTTGTGGTAATCCATGCAGCAGGTTTTGGGGTACAGTATTTCATTGCAGGGCTTGGCCAACATTCCAAGCTAATTTACTGTAGCAAAAACATCAGAGACAATGTCACTTTGGTGAACTAATGATGTAAGAATAAAGACAGTTTCAGAGTAGTAGACTGCTTGTAAGGACTGTTTCTATTGCTAACATGTTGTGTCTCCATGTAACAGTACGAGTTCAGTCTGGAGAACTGGGTGCTAACTGGGCTGCAGAGTGGCTTCCCCAGCCAGCACCAGCCTCAGCTCTCCTCCTCTTCATCAGGATTGCTGCCATCTTGTCCTCCATACCAAATGATGTTCAGCAGCCCTCAGCAGAGCCACCTGGCCAGCTGCCACAGCTCTGATTTCTGGGAGCCCAACCCTCGACAGCACTCCCACAGCCTCAACCTCACGGTCTTGCGCACTAAATTCACCATCTCTGACTCTGATGGCGAAGGAGAGATTATTGCACAGAAAGCCCAGATAACTATGTCAGCAACAGGGCACTTGGCCGGAGAGCGTTCTGCTGAGTCATGTCAGCTAGGTCTGAGGAAAACACAGAATGCCTTTGTCAACCCTCCAGCCTGCCTCAGCAGCCTGCCACACCAGTGCAGGAAGAACCTACGACAGTGCTCCCTCTTTATGCCGGAGACATCTACACAACATGATTTCATCACAGGCAGCCTGTCCTCACACGAAGACACCGGGACCACCAACATCAGAGCCCCCAGCACTAGAGCCAAAACAATCAACAGGCTCACCGGCATCAACAACCACAACACAACAGATGTGGTAAAAGATCTGTGAGCAGTGGTGCTCCAGTTTTATTTACAGTAACCTTTCAAAACAGCCCGACATACTGTAGAAGATAACTGTGGTCCAGGAGGTGTTTAACACACATTAGAAATATGCAGTAGCACATAGGAAACAAGTATGAGTGCTGTGTGTTTGTTTTATATTTGTAATTGCAAAACATCTCACTCATGATTTTTGATATTTTCAAGCTGTGTTCTCCCACATAGACCATCAGTACAACTGATCAATATATTATAATATCAATAGTGATACATTTTTCATTGTTTGGATTCTGCCCTTCAGCAGAAGGTGGGAGTATCAACTTTATTTTTTAATGTGAATGTGTCAACAAATGGACATGAGAGTTAGCGTATATTTCGAAAAAACACATACAACCAGATCAGACTGTGCAAGGTGCTAAACTGGGCAAAGCTACCAAAAAGAGTTTATTGTAGCAGAAATGAAAACAATTTATGAATATATCTCATAAGAAATCACAATGGTAGAATATCAGTTAAACTGTCTAAAGTCAAATTAGATTTTGAATCTAAAACTTGTGATTTAAATGATAATTTAGAGGAAAAAAACTACGTTTCTGTAAGTTATAGGCTTTACTTTAGGAGTGACTATGCTATATGAGACAACTAGTCATTATATATACATACACATATATTTAGCTGGAGCTTAGCCATCAACTCTGAAGATTCCTCATGGTCAAAGAAAGGAGAAGCTCTTGGTTCGGTGCCCCTAAAAAACAATTTGGCTGAAGTAACAATGAATTTCTTTAACTACAAAACTTCCTTGGCTTCACTTGGGCTGAGGAACTGTTTGAATCTGGCATGCTGAAACTTCAGATCAGCTTGTTTCCCTGTTTACTACAAAAAAGAGTCAAAAGGATGACATAAAAACACTTCTGAGGATGATGCAAACATAAGATCTTAACAAAATTGAATTTTAACAACTATATAAAATAAGGACGAGACACAGATGAAACGCATACTTTGAAAATGACTTCCGACTGCTGCCAAAATGAAGAAAGGCAGTGCTTGCCTAGTCGTTCATTAGTTCAAGCAGAAGACTTAATCTGATTGGCCAGGATTCTGTAGAGTGGAGTCCTCTGACTGGCTGAGAGACTCGTTACAGAAATGCTTTCCAGGTTGGTTCTTTTGGAAGTGCACTATGGAAATGTTCACGCCCCATCTCTGGATCAAACTGTTGGTTTAGATTTCACAGAGAGATGAATTTTATGCAAGATTCATAACTTTCTTCCCACTGTGACTTACAGATGTGGACAGAATTGTTGGTACCCTTCCATTAAAGAGAAACTCACAATGGTCACTAAAATAATGTGAAACTGACAAAAGTAATAATAAATAAAAATGTACTAAAAATTATCTGAACTCATGAAGCCTCTTGGATGAGAGGTGAAACATCTTCGACCTAAAAAACCTGGTCCAGTTGATTTTTCTAAGTTTTTTCAGTTCACAGTAGCTACAGTGTTCTTTTCTTCTTCTGTTAAAAAGAAACTCACAATGGTCACTGAAATAATGTGAAACTGAAAAAAGTAATAATAAATAAAAATTGACTGAAAATTAACTAATGAAAATCAGTCATTGCTTTTGAATTGTGGTTCAACAGAAGCATTTTAAAAAACAAACTAATGAAACTGGCCTGGACAAAAATGATGGTACCCCTATAAAGGACTGAAAATGGTGTGTACCACACTGAACATGGACCACAGAAAGCTAAGGAGAGAGTTGTCTCAGGAGATTAGAAAGACAATTATACACAAACATGTTAAAGGTAAAGGCTATAATTATACACAAACATGTTAAAGGTAAAGGCTATAAGACCATCTCCAAGTAGCTTGATGTTCCTGTGATTACAGTGCAACTGATACCAAACAGCACAGTGACTTTTCACTCTCTAAATAGGCAGAGTGACTGATTACAAGTTTGAAAACACCTGTGATGCTAATTAGAGGACACACTTCACTTTAACATGTCCCTGTGGTCAAATTTTCAATCCTTTATAGGGGCACCATCATTTTTGTCCAGGCCAGTTTCATTAGTTTGTTTTTTAAAATGTTTTTGTTGAACCAAAATTCAAAAGCAATGACTGATTTTCATTAGTTAATTTTCAGTCAATTTTTATTCATTTATTATTATTATTATTATTATTACTTTTGTCAGTTTCACATTATTTCAGTGGCCATTGTGAGTTTCTCTTTCCTTAACGGAAGGGTACCAACAATTTTGTCCATGTCTGTATCACTGAAAACACATACAGGAGCAGAATATATGAACATCAATCTTAAACACAAAGTAACAGTCTAACACTTTAAAAGCAAAATAAAAGAATATATTTTATATAAGTGAGAATTGTTATTAGCACACAATCAAAAACAATTTCCTAAACTAATGTTTTGGCACTACTGAAAAAAAAATTGAATTTGTCAAGATTAACATGAAAGGTGTCTCTGCTGATGGCTGAGCTTAAGCATTTTAAAAACAATAGACAAATTTACATCAAACATTTCTGTAGGCTTGAACAGTTTTTACAGTTTGGTCTACATTATTTTGTAATTTCTAGTTAATTTTCTTATTAGAAGAGAGGAAGAAGACTTTCTATGTACTGATTTAGCTAAGCATGTCCAGAAATCATTTCTTATCTTTACTAAAACATCTCTAAGCTTCTAAATTTCACATTCTCAAATCCAGGAATGTTTTCACTGTCATAAAAGAAAAAGGGAGAACACAATACTGAAGTTTTTACTGCTGCGCTGAAAGGACAGAGGAGGGTTTCTCTGCATTTCTAAGTGTCCTGGTGTAGATAAAGAGGTTAGATGAAGGAAGTAGAAAGAATGAAATAAGAAGACCAAACATCTTGGGTCCATTTGCATTAATTCAAACTTTAGTGTTCTTGGTGCGAAGTCCAAGATGCATATTTGCAGGTGTGAATCAAGTCAAAGTGTAGGGGGAGTTATGGTCTTTGGAGACAGAGTCTGGGCTCTACATTTGATAAGAAGGGGAGATTGCCTTAGCATGCAAAGGACCTGGAAGTTGAGCAAAGCTAGAGGGGTGCAGGGAGAAATGTCTTTCTGCTCCTCACTGCCTTGGAAATCAAAGTTGGTTTATTAAATGTTCATAAGATAAAAGTCTTCTCTGGAACATTTCCTGGCCCTGAGCACTACAATATAAACAGGTCATTGATTATGCTAAGCCCTTTTTGCCTCCATAAGGAAACACTGCTGTGTTTTTTAGATGGAGGAAAGAGGTTATCATTACTAATTAGGGTTGCTAACTTTGGGTCCAGCCCTTGAACATGTGCACAACAACTACTTTTTTGAGCCTTTTGTTGGTGATAATGAAGTTGGGCTGCAAGATTCAGCTTCAAACTGATGCCAACTATTTTGTGGTTTACTGAACCATAATTCTATCTTATGGAGGTTATCAACCCAGTAGTACTGTAAGAGGTTTGTGAGGGCAAGTCCACCACTGTTCCCTTTCCTGTGTAATAAAATTTTTCAATTTGTGGTGTTTGGCTCCACCAGAGGAAAGGCTAACTCATTCCTTCAGCAAGTTTAAAAAGTGGTTCAAGGTCTGAAAATTTCCATCAGCACTTTAGCAACAAACTGTTATTCATGCTGGTTAGCATGTTTCCATTAGCCACAGTGACTTATGGGGTTTGCCTCCCTCTTCAGATGAGCTTCCTGGCCTACTCTTTGAGTTGTTTGAGCTGTATTTTCCAAACATGTTTAAAGAAACACCAGCAATGTTCTGGAAGTGAAAAAAATGGGTGTAACCACAAGATTAATTGTGTATTTCAGATTTGATACTAAGGAGATACTCCCCATGTGTCATCTTAGCCATTTAGAGAGTATGAGAGAGAAGTGGTTTGAGAGTTTAAATAATGATTTTAGTGGTTTAATAAATGCCCCTAGCTCTGGCTATGAATACAGTCCAAATCCTAAGGCATTACCTTGTCATGCTATAAATCTCCTCACATAAGCCAGGAACAGACAGGCCTTACTAAGAATATCCTCACTGCAAAACAGAGCAGAATGACTTTGACTGTTTATATTTAGGTTGATAAAGATCCTTCATCCTTGAAGGCTCAATTACTCTCAAGACTTTAAATGTCCTTTAACTCTTTTTATTTCAACACTGTGCTAGCTGGAAGAAGAAATCTGTCCTCACCATCTCAGCTCTTTTTTCTCAGCTCACATTTCCAAAGCATTTTCAAGGATCTGCACCCTAAAAATAGAACATGTAAAGTTGGCTCAAGGAATCAGCCAGGTTCTAAGGCATTCATCAAGATTAGCAAATGGAAGTCCTTTGAAAATGTCTTTCTTAGGAAAGCTGCATCATTACCCTACCCCAAGAGCCTGAGATATTCAAATCACATTAAATGTGTCTGCCTCAGTAAACATCGCTGTCCCTTTGGCTTCTGCACTCACTGTCTTGTACTTTTTGGTAAGCACAGTCACTCACTGCAGTGTGTTTCCTAGATATCTCTCAGGCCAGACTGTGGAGAGCCCTATGTGACTTCAGCACCCCGGGGTCACCCCTTGACTGGTTCAGATTCCTCAGCAGAGCTCCTGTCAGCTCTGAGCTCTGAGGAGAGAGAGCTGCTGGGAGTCATCACAGCCCAGGGTTACCCCCTCCATACTGCCATCATCGCCCTGCAGAAGATGGGCCAGCAGACTTCAGATCAGGTCTGTCACATATACATCTATTGTTTACAGTTGGTCCGTCATACAGATCACAGGCAACTGGGATTGATACTGGATCCTTGAGGCCGATACTTAGGAGGTTAAATAATTTTACTATTCTGATATTTTTTCTGTCAAGTACATTGTCAAATTACAAGAACAATTTCAATTTGTAAGTCTAGTACAAAGAAATGTCTGATATACTGTATATGGAGGGCCATAGGGATGATGTTTTTGAAGGTCATCCTGACAGCTAGCATCACCCTTTGTTCTCTTGACAAAAAGCCAAGCAGATTTTTCAATAGGCTTTTGGATTATTGCAGAAAATAGGCTCTGTGACAAACAATAGTTTATAAACTTACATGCTTTGTTCTGCAAGATAACCTTAACAAGTGAACACCACTTTTGTGATTTTTGAAGCCCAACTATGATCATCTGATGTAAAAAGCTGTCGTCAGGCTATAAACTAACTACACTACAGCTTCATGACTTCAGTGTCACCACCATGGCTTCCAATTTGTAGGTCGATTTTTAGCACTTACCTCTTATACAAAATCATGTCCTCTTAGATAGGACTCACTACTATGGCACTCTGTTGCACCACATTAAACAAAATGCTTTTTTATTTCTGGTGCAGACTACACAATTTAAGCCCAATAACAACCCAACCTGACTATCATAGGGCATCAGGCACAACAATTTTATTTCATAGAGTGTGTCATAGTAAACAACAACCGATTCTGCATCTAGGGACACCTGACGATCTAGCTAGTGATTGTGGCTGTGTCATTTAGAATAGTTTTCAAGTGCACAACTTAAAGCATAACGAGGCTGTAAAGGCAGACTAGATGAGAGATGAGTCCCCATGATGACATGTAAAATGCAAGACAGCCTCGGTAGTCGTATAGCCATTTGTTAACAACGGCCTTTTTTAAGGCATGTAAAAACAGGCCAACGCTGACCAGCAGGAGCACAGATGTCTCTTCTGTTCACAACATTCTTGGCATGTTGGACTAAACCATATTCATTAAATATCACAGTGATACAGTTAACATTAGCATGTTTTCTTTCACAGTCAGCTTTGGGAAGTAGTTACCTCATCAGAACTAGCTAACATGAGCTAGTTTTCCATTTTCCACTTATTTTTAACTGCTATTTCAAGTTCACCATGTAGGAGAGACAACACAGACTGGTCTAC
>NW_018128257.1:66349-71352 GCF_001952655.1 Monopterus albus | reverse complement strand
CATGTAGTCTGTCATATCCCTCATCCATGAATGTATGACTCTATTATCATGCAATCTGACGTAGTGACCGTTGTATGAAACGAAAACATCGTGCAACCTTAACCAGGCAGTAGCATAGTTTTATTTACAGACTGGAATCTGGAAATAGCAGGAAGGTCGATTTTTAGCACTTACCTCTTATACAAAATCATGTCCTCTTAGAGTGACCTGATCTAGCTAGTGATTGTGGCTGTGTCATTTAGAATAGTTTTCAAGTGCACAACTTAAAGCATAACGAGGCTGTAAAGGCAGACTAGATGAGAGATGAGTCCCCATGATGACATGTAAAATGCAAGACAGCCTCGGTAGTCGTATAGCCATTTGTTAACAACGGCCTTTTTTAAGGCATGTAAAAACAAAAAAAATCACGAGTGGGGTATTTACTGGTGTAGTTTAGGTCACAGACAAAACGGGAAAATGGATCAGCCTTGTGTAAACCACAGACCTTATCTATGGAGCCCGGAAGGTACACAGGAGTATATATATATATATTTTTGGCCATGACTGTACACATATATATAAAAATAACACACAGCTGTAGAGATGATGTAGCAGAGAGCCAACTGGAGGTGGGAATGAAAGAGAAATACTAAGCCACTTTAAGCCAGTTTAAAAATAGCCCTCAGAGTTTCCACAGCCTGCTTTGTAGTACGTGATTTCCCATAACATCTGTGCCATAGAAGTCTGAATACATCACCAATGACAGGACAGGGTTAATGGGACAAAGAGCATATCCAGGAAGTGTTACTTGGAAAAACAGTAGAAATGTAACAAACTGCAGGAGACAACTGTTACATGATCAGAGGATCTGAGAACCCTGCAGGCCATTTTGCCTTACTCACTGACATGTTTAATGGTTTTATAAAGTTTATAGTCTGATCTCAGCCCCTCAGTTTTTTGTCTCCGTCTTTCTCTCCCTGTAGCTGCTCAATGACTGTAATTAGAGTTCATCGCCAGGAAAAACTAATGATTAATACTCTCACACAGACTGTATTTCATTGCACTGATGTTGGAACAGAAGCGAAAACCTCACCCTCAGCCTTGTCTTGCTGTGTGTTGTTCCCTGGTGTCTTTACTGACACCATGCAGCAGCAACAGGACCCATATGTCTAAAGTTCATCTCACGGTGCTTTGTGACGAAGACTAATCTCTCCATCAAATTATTTGTTTATAGCACAGAGCAAAGTCACAGACAGCAGATGAATGTAAATATTAAGATTATAAAGACTAGGATGATAAAGAATTTAAAGTAATCTTGTAATCCTGTGGAGAGAAACATCTGTAGCCTTAATCTAATAGTGACCACAAGTAACATGAGCTGGAATCAGATGGTGGAAACCAACAAAGTACATATACGGTATTTACTTACTTACTCTACCTGCAAATTTGAAGTCTTTGTACTTTACTTGGAAACTTACACTACATAATACTTCTACGTTCCTGTTGTAGAAATCCTAAGACAAGTGTATACATACTGTAAGATGTGTTATTTTTTCTAGTCATAGAGAAGGATGTCTTTTAGTTGACCACTATTTTCCTTTTGGTTTTTGGCTCACTAGATGTTGATGTGTCCTGTGTGAATGAACATTTTTGTGTGCATTTGTTCCTGCAGATCTTGAGTTACCTTGTGGCGTGTGACCACCTGTGTCAGCTGGGTTATGACATGGCTCAGGTAGAAGAAGCTCTGGAGATGTTTCAGAACTGTGAAACAAAGGTAAGACATGCAGAGAGCATCTTTAACCCTCTCAGAGACTTATAAAGGTTTGCACTGTTCCACTCATAAAACTGGTTTGATTTTAATATTTTATATACAGTATTAAAACAAACAAACAACAATTTCTTCTTTTTGAGGCGGAGGAGTTCCTTCACCTGCTGAGCCAGTTTAATGAGATGGGCTTCCAGCAGAATGCCATCAAAGAGGTACTGCTGATCCATGAGAACCACCGCGAACGGGCCCTTGAGGAGCTGATGATGCATGTGGCCTGATGGACAGCAGATCAACAGACACACTTACATAACCCCACTGCAGCTCATATGAGATGCATTTTGTAAAAGCACTTTGAAAGATCACCTAAACGCAGATTCTTATGGCTGTAGATGGACAGTGGCCTTGACAAAGGCAAAGTATATCATTGATACAAACAGTGTTAAGGATGTTGACGTTTCCATATTACATATTTTCATTCATGTGTTTCAGACATGTTATTCATTATGCTCACACTTTGTTTTGTTTTGGTGAATTATTTTTTGTGCAAGAGTCTGACATGATGTGAGTATTTCTAACTGTGACAGATTTATTAAAGCCATTTTTTTATTCAGTGTATTTGACTGCATGAATACTCCCTCTGGCTTTCTATTGTTATTCTATTTTTTCTTCTCTGTATTCTGGCCTGATTTACCCCGAGTTCCTAAAATTAATCTGACTGGGAAGATATAAAATTATCCAAAGTTTGTTTCCTGTGAAAACAGGAGCACTGTCCCTTAGAGGCTGACTCCCATGAACAGAAAACTTTGAGAAACATCAGCAGAACATAGTCTTATTGATTCAGTCACATCACCTGAACAGATCCTTCCTGTTTATCACAACTTCAGTATTATTTTGAAGAACTGCCCTTCATGTCTCTCATTTAGCAGATAATTGCCATGATTTTCCTACAGAGACAACCAGGCTGTAAGCAGCCAACAGTCTTGACAGATTAAACCTGTTTTCTGGAGGTCAAACTGAAAAAGAAGCAGCTGAAATGTTGGCTGTGATGTCTCAGTGAGCAAGAAAAGTGCATGTGAACATAATTAAGGACAGAAATTTGAAAGAGTTGCAGCAGGAAGTCAGTTTGTAAGCTGGATGTTTATAACAAAGTTTTTGTGGACTACTTTTATTCTTCATCTTAGTTTAACCTCTTTCATATAAGTTTGTCTGACCTTGAGGTTTGTTTGAACCCTTTTCTGATATTTTGTGCCTCTGAACGTATTTTGAACCATGTCCAAAATGCAGACAATACAACAGTAGTTATACTGTATATCAGACTAAATTCTCAAAGGAACAGCTCTTTAATGAAATTCAGCAGCTCTACAGGTTATCTGAACACTGTGGGGATAATCTGGGACAGTCACTGAGGTCCGTGAGGTTCTGATCCTGAGTCCGAGCCAGACCATTCCCCATGAGGGACATAGTAGCTTTAGGCAGCCTCATCAGAAATGTATATATGGATCCTATCCTGCCAAAACCCTTCATTTCACGCTTCACTATCCATTTGGAATCATCCACGATGAACTCTGTGGTCACATGTCTACTAAGAGTGAACACAGAGTCTCCTCTGACCACAGCAGTGAGCAGAGAGCCTTTACTGTTCCCGTACTGACTGGACATGGCTGTCCACTGACCCGAGGTCAGGTTGTAGCAGTCCATCACACAAAGTAAAAAGTCAGCACATGGTCCATTTCGCATTACATACAGATTGTCCTTATGAGCCACCATATAAAAACCATAACTGCCTTGTCAGACAAGTGTGGTGACCAGAAGCCACTTGTCCTGTTCAGGCACATACTCATGGATGTCTGTGGCCCCTTTCCCTTTCCAAAGACAGATGAACATCCTGCTCATGGTTACAGCTAAGGCTACTGAGGGTGCAGTGGAGGGGCAGGGGGGAGACAAAACTCCATCTCCCATCAGACACCCTGTATTTCTGCGCAGATGACAGGGTCTTCATGTTGTACTCCCCTCCTACAGCGTACAGGCAGCCCTCCTGACCTGTCAGAGTGAAATTGTAGCGGAGCTGTTGGGGACCACAGATGGTGGACCATGTGTCAGCTGCAGGGTCATAACAGAAACCAGTCCCTACTACCTTCTTACTTATATCATGCACTCCTCCAATGATGTAAAGTTTGTTGTTGAGGACAGCCACGCCTGCCATGGTGGTGCTGGTGCTCCCAGGTAGATGTGTCAGGACCCTCCACTTGCTGTGCTCTTCATCCAGGTAGCAGATGGCCCTCTGGATGTCCTGCAGCAGCTCAGTGGAAGGAGAGTGGCTGCAGACTGCCATGTAGCTGCTCGGGAGAAGATACTTGATGTACTTGACCAGCTTGTTGGGTAAGGAGTGAATGTCCTCTCTCAGGTCAGTGTACATGTCTCTGATGAATAAGGCTGACCTGTGGTACAGCTCCCACACGCCATAGGTGGCAACTGTGTGGTACATGAGTAAACAGTTTTCAGAACTGATGATATTCATCAAGTGCTTTGTGAGAGCAGGTGCCTGGAGAAAAGCCGTACATTCGATTGCTTCCACAATCTGGTCACTGTTGAGCATGGGACGCTCCCCCTCCAGGACCTGCAGCAGAACCAGGAACCCCAGAACCCCCACAGACCGCAGCTGGATCTCCTCCTGTTGGCATTCTCTCATTCCTGACTGAAGTACTCACAGTTCTCAGCCAGAGTGCTTTTATCCACAAAGAAAGAGCTGTCATCAATGTTGACTCTCAGGCTGTGCAGTGGCTCACAGAGCCCTCCTGGCTGCTGGCTGAAATGTGGACAGCTGCTGGACTCCATCATTTCCCTGTGGTCATGACAAAAAATTTTGATCAAACTGACATCCAGATCAAAAGAGAGCACATCTACTGTGTTTACCGTATACTGCTAGGGAGAGTGAGCACCTCCTGTTCAGAGCACATGGTAGCTGACAGGGGATTCACTATTTGTCTTCCCACCTCCGAGAACAGAGTCTATGCATAGTAGGTGGACGTGTGACAAAGTTCAAGTACATTATGATGACATGCAGCCAGACCAGAAAGGGGAGCCAGATAATGGCAGAGGAACTATGAATGTGGACATAATTCATGTTGCTCTTTGTTTGTGACAGCTGAAGATTTGATTGTCCTTGAGGAGCAGGAATAGTCAAGCTATAACAACAGGCCATTCCTTTGGTTACATATGATATAGTACCAGTGATGTGCGGTCAGGGGAGGCAGGT